>NC_060195.1:56189492-56219492 GCF_021184085.1 Oncorhynchus gorbuscha | reverse complement strand
TCGTTTATTGGTGGCGCAGGCTGCGCCAGGTCGGATCTGAATGCATATGGATGTCCGTTACGCAAATGGTCAATTCAAATCTTCCCGGTCATGTTGTCCAGCGCTAACTTTTTCTAAAAGAAACTCTGAAATGGCACATTATTTTACTGATTATTTTTTGAATATCCACATGAAAACCTGTGGCCAGTTGGATGGAAACCTAGCTATAGACACCCTAAAGACTCTGGCAAGTGCGCTAGGCCAGTGTCACGTTTGATTTTGCCTGCACATCACGGTTCACCAGTAGCTCCAAACATCTAAAGAATAAGCTACCAGCCAAACAAGCTTGTAAGAATTGTACCCAAACTCCCCCGTCATACTCATCTGGCGGTTGAGAATGTTTTTGACTTTATTGTGCAATCCCAGTCGCTTTTAAAAATCTTTGTGTATATATTTATTTTTTGTACTGAACAATCAAAGCAATCAATCCAAACTGTGCAGCGGCCATTTGATGAATGGAAAGAGACATCTGTTACAAAACATCAAAACGTTTTAATGACATTCAGAGATTGTCAAGCCAAGCCCTTGGTACTGGGTAAGCCTACAAGGTAGGGAGGCACGTATGTTCTGTTTGTCCAGACTGACATAGTCTATTCATGGTGGTGTTGAAAACGCAAACCATGATGTTGAAGTGCCCGAAGTTGGTACGCTTTGTTTATTGGTTGTGTGGTGCATTGGCACAGAGATCTTTTGGTGGAAAATGTGTTGCATATATTTTATATAATAAAAAATATGGTAATAATGGTATCAAAATGATGAAAATCTGGCTCTGATCCTGGTGTAATTAAACAGGAGGGGAGACTGAGCTCGTCTGTGCTGGTCTGTGCTGGTCGGCGAACCCTCAACCTTCTGACTCGTAGCCCTGCTTCTGACTCGTAGCCCTGCTTGGCATCAATTGTGCCACAAAAACTGGCAAGGTCGACATCCACGTCCATAAACACAGGGTCGATACAGTTATTGTTATTTTCAGTCGTAAACATTAATATTATTCAATTATATGGGGGGGGGGGTGTTCAATTTATTTTACAGTACAGTGGGAGGGTCATGTGAAAATCTTTTAATGTTGGGGCAGGATGCATTTCTTCAGCACACCTAGAGTTGGACCAGCCCCTTCCCCCCTTACATTTCAATCTATCCCGAAGCTCTCTCATTAAATTAAAGATGCTAGGATGAATTACTGTAAAGGATCATAAATATTATCACACAGAACTCAGTTAGACAACACTTTACAATAAGGTAAGCTTTGTAATGGGTTTATTATATTGCAATGAGCACATCATTGTTATCATTGTAAGACTTCAGTCTTCAAAATGGCACCCTATAGTCCACTTCTCTTGACGCGATGGGCTCTGGTCAACATCTGTGCACTACATAGGGAATAGGGTGCAATCTCCTCTATCTCCTTTGTCTGTGCCTGTAAAAACACTTGCCTCCTCCAGTGTCTTCCTGCAGTCTTCCTTTCCTGCCTTTCCTGTCCTCCCTGGATATCTCATACTGCACTCTGCTTCTCGACCTCCCTCATACTGCACTCTCTGTCTCCCTGCAGATCTGATTTCAAATTTGGAGGCCTCCTGGAATTCCTAAAAACGTTTCTGCCCCCCTCCACCTCAATCACTTATTCCTCTAGTTGTGTAACACTGTGTGTGATTTTATGGACATCTGGCAGGGATGGAGGACAGGCATGTCTCCTTAAGGGGGAAAAAATAGATGATCAGCTTGTGTAATACAAGCTAAACTACTCAGTTACAACTGATGCATGATAAATACACAAAATACAATCATTCATCCAAATACTGTCATAGCAATCATCCTTTTCATTGGCTTGAGAAAGAGTTTCGATAATGGAAGAGAGGTGGGTGTAAAGACGAAGCAGTAGAGCAAATGAGAAGATAGACAAGACAGCGATTGAGTGGGTGGGGGGGGGGCATAAGCCAGTGAGAGACCATTTATCTATAGCCTAGTGGTTGATAGCTGGCAAGGCGGCGAGGAGGGAAAGGTTGTGGTGCTGGGGGGGGGGGGAGTCTGGCCCTGTGGAGAGGGGGTCAGTGTGGATGCTGTGAGGGCTTGACCACGCTGTGGGACCAGACCTCCGCTCCCAGACCCAGAGCATATGGTCCCTCTCACCGCTGCCCACAGGACCGTTCACACACACTCCTGGAAGTCACATGTGCTAAGCAAGCAATTGTTACTGAGTGAGGCAGCCAGGGTTCAAGTTCACCATCCCAGGCCCTTCCTCTACAGTTGTCCGGGTTTGTATTGCTTTAGCCTGACTAGTTGGATCCAGTCTAGTACTGTGTGAGTGTGGAGGTCCCCCAATGCCTAGTGACACCTCAGCCAGCGGGCGACTTAGACGGGCCAAATGTGAAGGTGTTTGAGTAGGGAAGTTGAAGGATTGGACACCTTAGGAATACTCATAGGATGTTTGTCAGGGGGGAAGATGGTGTGTGGGCATGGAGCATCCCATTACATTGTCTGGCCTTCAAAAGGAGGCTGATGGTGTGAGGTGGATTAGGGGCTGTTGAATGTAGGAAGCAGCTGTCAATCATCAGTTAGGGACATGTCAGTTAGTGGTGGCTCACTAAGCATAGTAAATCACATTAGTTTGTTAGACAACGTTTATGTTACACGGTAACACACACACACACACACACACACACACACACACACACACACACACACACACACACACACACACACACACACACACACACACACACACACACACACACACACACACACACACACACACACACACACACACACACACCCATTCTGGAGAACAGCTTGTTTGAATAGGAGTCTTACCTCACAGTCATGGTTGGCTGTTCGATTCTCGGTCTTTGTTGTAGTTCTAGGACCATTTTGTCATTGTTGGCTGTAAACTGAGCGAGAGCTGGCTCAGAAATACTATAGGCTTCATGGCACAGAGTGATGACAAGCTAGCTAGGTGTCATGTGCCCCAGCCGGGGGTTTGGCACCTCGGTCCCCTGTGCTTGTCACATCTCCTCGTGAACTGGCAAAGCAACACTTCCATTTGGATAAGTTTCTGCTCAAATAAACACAATGTACCCTCTCCATCTGTGCGTGTGTGTGTGTGTGTGTGTGTGCGTGCGTGCTAGAACTTCTCGATAAAACTCTCAGCATAACAACCACCTGTGTACCAGTGCGGTCTCAAGGGGATGACATGCATAGCTTGCAGTGTCCCCTAGTGGCCATCATATACACTGCCCACAGATGATGGGAGAGAACAACTTCATTTAGGGTAAACCCTCGCTCGGGGGTGAAGGTCCCTTAAATACAGATGTAGGATTAGCTCCCCCTCCCCCAATCCTAACCATAGCCATTAGTGGGGGGAAATGCAAAACGGACCCAAGATCAGCATCTAGGCCCTAAGGGTAACTTCACCCTACCCCTTAACCCTCAGACTAGGGAGTTAACGCAGGACATGTGAGACTGGAACTCTCTTGCTTCTCACAGAGACTCTGTAAGTAAACATAACATTGCCCCATATTTCTACTCAATTTCCTCTCCCCTTGCTCTCCTTCTCTCCCTCTGCGGTGACCTGGTGTCTATTCATTAAGTATGAAAGCTAATACTGTACATGAGAGCCAGCCAGTGGGGATAGTGTTGTGAAATGACATTATGACAGAAAAGGAAGTCAGAGTTGTTCATCACCTGGACATGTCTTATTTTACACGGTTACGCAACATGTAGCCCCCCACACGCACATACGCACACCTTTCTCTCTGCCCTTCCTCTGTCTCACACACACACAGATGTGCACACACACACACACACGACGCACGCGAACACACAACGCACGCACACAAACACACAACGCACGCACACACCTTTCTCTCCCCCCTCTATCTCTCTCACACACACACAAAGATGCACACACACATTCCGTCTTGTGCCAGCCCAGTCCTGTGTCTTCAGTTTGTTTTACAGTATACTGGAGTTAAAACATGGTGTAGTGGTAGATTACATACCAGCTGAGGCCCTGCAGCAGCCAGTCTTCAGGAGGTCCAGACTTGCAGTCTTCGAGGAGAGATGGTCCGTGGGACGATAATGGACGGAGTCGGTATGACTGGAGGAGCCTCCTAGGAATGTAGTCACTTCACAAAACAGCACGGTTGCCATGCAACAGAAGTCTTTCTAAGTTCATGAGAGAAAAGGGGAGGATGGCAGGAAGGACAAAAGCCATTTACAACAATATACACCACATGGCCAAAAGTATGTGGACACCTGCTATACGAACATCTCATTCCAAAATCCACTCTACTGGGAAGGCTTTCCACTCGATGTTGGAACATTGCTGCGGGGACTTGCTTCCATTCAGTCGCGAGCATTAGTGAAGTTATTAGGGCTGGCTTGCAGTCGGCATTCCAATTCATCCCAAAGGTGTTCGATGGTGTTGAGGTCAGGGCCCTGTGCAGGCCAGTCAAGTTCTTCCACACCAATCTCAACAAACCATTTCTGCATGGACCTCCCTTTGAGTACAGGGACATTGTCATGCTGAAACAGGAAAGGCCTTTCTCCAAACTGTTGCCACAAAGTTGGAAGCACAGAATCGCCTAGAATGCAATTGTATGCTGCAGCTTTAAGATTCCCCTTCATTGAAATTAAGGGGCCCGAACCATGAAAAACAGCCCCAGACCATTATTCCTCCTCCACCAAACTTTACAGTTGCCACTATGCATTGCGGCAGATAGCGTTCTCCTGGCATCCGCCAAACACAGATTAGTCCATCGGACTGCCAGATGGTGAAGCGTGCGTGACTCATCACTCCAGAGAACACATTTCCACTGCTCCAGAGTCCAATGGTGGCGAGCTTTACACCACACCAGCCGGCGCTTGGCATTGCGCAGGTGAATTTAGGCTTATGTGTGGCAGCTCGGCCAATTTCATGAAGCTCCCCTGATGAACAGTTATTGTGCTGACGTTGCTTCCAGAGGCAGGTTGGAACTCGGTAGTGAGTTTTGCAACTGAGGACAGAAGATTTTTACGTGCTTCAGCACTCGGCGGTCCCGTTCTGTGAGCTTGTGTGGCCTACCACTGCGTGGCTGAGCCGTTGTTGCTCCTAGACATTTCCACTTCCCAATAACAACATTTACAGTTGTCAGCTCTATCAGGGCAGAAATTTGACTGACTTATTGGAAAGGTGGCATCCTATGACGGTGCCACGTTGAAAGTCACCGAGCACTTCAGTAAGGCCATTCTGCTGCCAATGTTTGTTTTTGGAGATTGCATGGCTTTGTGCTCGATATTAGACACCTGAAATAGCTGAACCCACTCATTTGAAGGGGTGTCCGCGTACTTCTGTATAGATAGTGTAGCGTGTTTGAGAAGACAACAAATGGACATATGATAGGTAGACCTGCAGGCAGTTCTACATGTATATGTATCAGAAAATAACACACACATATCATTACTGCAACATTTATTGACTCACACACTCCTTAACTCATTCTCATGAAACACACACACACACACACATTTTAAAGGCAAAGCTGCACCCAAGTGTAGGACAATTAAAGAGTGGACATCACAAGATTGCCGAAAAATACGCTATGTGGGGTGTCGAGGAGGAAGTTTCACGGTACAATACGACATGAGTTACAGTGTACACACAACCGTCACAGTCGTTCTGTCGTAGGGATACCCACCCAGATGCTGTGCAAAAGAACAATCATGGTTCACAAGGACCTGATTAATATAAGAGGTATATAATATCTGCATGTTTTGGCAGTACAAAATAAAACACTCATCTGCAAAACAAACCCATCGTCATCATTGAATCTCAGTGTAGATTTAGGAGGAGGCAGAGAGAGCATAGTGAGTCCAGGGAGACGCTCTGAGAAGGAGAAGGAGAGGGAGGACGCAGGAGGAGGTGGTTCAGCAGAAGGAAGATGTTAAGCTGTTCTGAGCTTCCTGACAGTTCTCTTAGACATTGCCTAGCTTTCCGTTGCCACCAACAACAGACACCGGGTCTCAGATAGAGAGTATATACAGTGCATACAGTACTTCTGACATCATCTAATATGTGATAGACCAGGTACCATTCAAAACCTCCCTCTTCTCTCCTGTCTTCCTACAACATGGGAACTGTGACTGAGGAATGCTGGGTGGAGTCAAGAGCAGAGGTTGGTGGAGGACCTCATGCCTCTCCATCTTGATCAGATGGTGGTCTAGCCTGCAGGCAGGGCTAGGGGCCTGGGGTTAGGGGCCTGGGGCTATGGGCCTGGGGTTAGGGGCTAGGGGTTAGGGGTCAAGCCCAGTGGGTTAGGGGTCCATTATCACCAGCACTTAGCCAAGGGCACCAGCTGGGACGGTCTGATCCTTAGACTGGGACTGAAGATATCCTTCACCTCTGTCTCCAGCCTCACTCCGGGGACCTTGAAGACTGATACAGCTGGGGGGGGGGGTGTACAGAGAGAGACAGATACAGAGGGGGAGAGAGAGAGAGCGAAAGAGAGCGGGAGAGAGCGAGAGTCAGGCAACTCTTACGGCTTCACATCATTATAAAGTCAGGTGAAAAAGTTCCTCAGCCAGCTCACTAACAGTAACCAAAAGATAAACATCTCACACACTAACTCCCGGAGAAGCCTTGTAGGGCAGTTGGTCTGACAGATACCGATCATGGCAGCTCAGACAGCTTAGAGCCTAAAACGCCACCACGCCCTCCTTCCAGACTTACTGGCTACTCGCTGGGACGCGATCAAAGGGGCCTCTCATAGGCACCTGGTGTTGGGTGTGGTCGTGTACAGTCCAGCTAGAGCCCCATCCCTAACAACTACAATGGCTTCTCTTCTCAACACTTGATGCTGCTCGCCTCTGTTCCAGTTATATTGTGATACATTGTGTGAAAGTAGAAGGGCTACTCATTACTACTGGTCTGTTTCTAGGCCTTCTCCCTTCTGCCTTGCCAAGACCCTGGCATCATTAAAATAAGTTTGTTCTTCCTGGAGAGAACCTTCACTCCCCACGCTCTTTCACTTCTTAGTTGCTCTCTCTCGCTCTCTTTCTCTCAGTTGCTCTCTCTCGCTCTCTTTCTCTCAGTTGCTCTCTCTCGCTCCCTATTCTCCTTCTCCGCTCTGTTCATTGATGTCTCTCCCCTACTGTCTATTCTCCCTGTCTGGGATGCCATGCAGACTAGTAGCAGTAATGATGGCTCATTCTCGAAAGAGCAGAGTGTGTGTGTGTGTTTAACTATACTTGTGGGGATAGTAAACAAACAAAAATTTGATCAACTGGGGAAATTTTGTTGGTGGGAGGTCAAATGTGTTCAGTTTTGGGTTAGGGTTAGGTTTATGGTTAAGGTTAGGTTTTTGGGTTAGGGTAAGTGTATGGGTTAGGGGTTAAGGCTTTATTCCTATCTAATACATTCCTACATGTTCAATAATATCTATCCTAGTACTCCCTGTACTCTTCTTCTGTTCACTGAATATTATTTCTACGGCCTGGAAAAACACATCTATGTTTAAACCAAACCAGGCAGACTGTCAGCAGGATAGACAGACAGGTGGAGAGAGACTTCAAATGCAACTCTGCTTACTTATACATCCACTTTCCTGATGTATATCTATTTAGCCACCCGAGAGCTGTGGAGACAGTCTGATCTCTTCAAAGGAGCCATCTGTGCTCACAGTAGGAAGCTTGTGTCTTTAATCATGCGTCGGATGGGTAGACTGTTTAAGTGACAAACTGCACTGGAGTTTAGTGCAACGGAGTGTCAATCTCTCTCCCCGGCAGGGAGAAACAGAGAATGTTGATGGGGGGTGTCAGAGGAGGGAAATACTGTATATGCGCATGAATACACTCTCACACGTACAAACACATGCTTAGTCTCCCACATGTGTGTATACACACACACACACACACACACACACACACACACACACACACACACACACACACACACACACACACACACACACACACACACACACACACACACACACACACACACACACACACACACACACACACACACACCACATTATGCATCACTTGATTGTCATTGCTGTGACAAAAAACACATTCATATTGCATAGATAGATTGATATGTTATGTGTTTCATTGATGTGGAGTGACACACACACACTCACTGTCTCGTAGCTGCATGATGGGGGGTGGTAGCGTGTTGAAATAGGGGTGCTGCAGTGCATCCTGGGCCGAGATGCGGTCTCGTGGGATGGTGATCAGAATCTTCTGGGCCAGGTCCTCTGTCTTATAGGGCAACTTGGACAGTCTGAGGGGGAAGCAGAGGGGACTGACTATAAGAGATACACACACACACACACACACACACACTGACGGACAACCCCCAATAGATACACATACTTTATGTAAATTATTTTACATCCACAGCCATTAGACATATAACAACAACCCAGCCACACTTCTCAGTCATTTGCATTAATTCAAGTCAATTTTCCCTACTGGCGTGCATAGCTCTGTACCCCCCCCCCACCCCGCCCCTGCTTTGTGTGCCTCCTCGCTGTCCTACCGTAGCAACTTTTATTTCACAATGCAATTATCTGCTATTTCTGTGTGTGTTTTTCTGACAGTGTCCATGTATTTGGAGAAAAGAGCGTTTGGTCCCAACAGGGGGTCTAGTTAATTAAATCCATGGCTAGAACAAGAGAGAGGGGGAGATGGGTGGGGAGAGGAGATGGACGGGGGAGAGACCGACTCCCATTCATCAGTCTTGAAAAGACCTGCATTAAAAATCACACCATAACTCCCCTGAGTCTCGCTCAAACTCTCTCTCTCTCCCTCTCCCTTCCTCACTGTCTCTCATTTAAATCCATTAGATCCATATTCCTAGTAATGTGTTTTCCTATTTCAGAGTGATTCTTTTCAGACAAGACTGCATTAGTGTGCTACAGACTGTTGAGTGGGTCTCATATTTGTTATGACAGCGAGTCAGAGACTACTCCAGACATCCTCTCTCTCCCATAACCCGACTGTGTGTTTGTGCACGTGTGTGTATGTGCCTGTGTGAGTGTGTGTGTGTGTCTGGCCCCCCCTGTGGGCTGGTACAGGAGCAGAGCTGTGTTGGGTCAGATGTCACCATGATGGTAGGAAGGGGGAGGAAGGCGGGGGGAGGGGAGGAGACACGCCTGGCCAGACAAAGAATCTCCTGTTACCACAGGGCTAACTGCCCACCTCTGCTGCCCCCCCCCCCCCCCCAGCTGGAGGCAATGGAATGGGCAAACACACACACACACGGCCGTCCAAAAACGGGGTAGTTCCGTACCTTACACTATGTACACATGTGTCCAAACTCTACCTCTACAGTCACTTATATGCTGGAGCAGAATACTATTTGTATCAAATGTTCACATTTGCAGGTTACTGAGATACATTAGACGAACCTGCACGAGTTAAACACATTCCCAAACTCATAGTTACTGACAGAACACTGAGCAAACTGTTTTCACCGTACCTTTTCCAAACATTCCTGAATTGCTGGGGCTGACATGGTTGAAACCACTCTGTAGGAAGAGGAGAGCAGCACGAGCAGGTTAGTTAGGAAATGTTTGGCCTGCAACTATGGCTGCAAAGGCATATGCACGATGGAACAGGGAGGTGGTCAGCCCACAGGACACAACAACAACAACGAATGTCTGTGTAAACTTACGGTAAAAGTAGTTCTCTTTGATGATTCATGCTACAGCTAGGGTATCCTGGAGGGGAGACTAAGTGAAACATGCTTTGGCACTACTGATCGCAATTTGTGGTTTCTGGGCCCTGGCGTAGAGTTTTAATGAGAGTGTTTTAACGGTTGATTAGCCGGTGCTTTGGACAGCCCCGATGCTCCATGATGAATTAATAGTGAACCGTGGAGATTGAACTTGTTTGAAATAAAAAACACTTCAAAAACATATTTAAAAAATGTATACGCTCAGTCTCTCCTGCAGGGTGCAACGGAGCATAAACAACCATACATTTTTAGACAAGCATTCTCTATAGTATAGGCTAGCTATCACTTTCCCCTGGCCAGTCAGGTCACTGAAGGAATATTTCCCCAATATTTTCCCTCTTCCCTTCTTGGCCTCTCCCTGTTCTGTGCTGGCCACCCGCTCTGCCCTGCTGAAAGCCGCCCAGGCCTTTATCTATTGGTCCATTCAGCTCCCACATCTGGAGAGGCCCAGTGGTGCCAGCAGCAGTCAGGGGGCCAGGTAGGGAGCTAGCCAGGAGGGAGAGAGGGGGGATGGGGAGAGGAGAAGATACCTCGGGTCATGCCCACACAAGGATAACCAACATGGGTGTCCTAAAACACCACAGTAACGTGCATGTGCACACGCTCTCACCCCCCCCCCCCCCTGTCAGACACAGAGGTTCTAAGTCCAGCCATTCTTCATGCCCAGATTGCACCCCCCACCCCCACACAGACAAGGCAGAGAAAGCTGTCTGGCTCACCCTCCTGCCTGTGTGTGCGTGTGCATGCGTGTGTGTGCGTGTGCATGCGTGTGTGCATGCGTGCGTGTGTGTGTGTGTGTGTACCAGAGCATGTGAGCGGAGTTGAGCGGTTGAAAGTCCCGCTCATCTCTGGAGTTGGTGCTTGCACACTGTTCCCGGCTCTCCATGTGCTTCCATACTGCTCAGCTAAAAACCGCTCCGGGCTCACAGGGGAGATCAAACTGCCAAATTCGCTCCATTCATTCAAATCCCAATTTAACCAACACCCATCTATTTCCGTGGCTACCTGGAACTACCAATTGGTTTTTAAGTATTGAAACCAAACCATATGGATTTGAATGAAAACCATTTTGAATAAACATGAAAAGGTGAATGTAAGAATGTCATATAAACACTCTAAATAGGTCAGGAGACAGACAGGAAGCGTAAGAAGGAACGGAAATGAATTACTTAGGCTATATTGTTTCTATTATTTCAAAGCTATAGCCTACAAAGAAATACATTGTGAAGCATTTGTGAGTGTGACACAATAGGCTGGTAGGGACATAAAGGGCTCAGTATTTCAACCACATGTCATTGTATTAAACCATTATAATGTATATATTGTGCATATAGGCTGCGACTTACTTAGAATGAAATACAAATTCAACAAAAAAAATGAAAGCATTTAAAGAATTCATTTTTCAGAAACATGAGTGATGGTGCCTGGAGAGCCGGTCAGCAGCAGACAATGAATGTCCTCCTCACACTTGCAGAACAGTTGTGGATGCTAAACACCCCTTTGGCCCTTCTTGCCAGGTTGGTCAGAGACGCTGAGTTGTGTTTTGTTTTTCTATAGGTAGGCCTAGAGTTTTTTTTAGGCAAAATAACTCAACGAAAACGGAAGCTCCTTGAACGTGGGAATATGCCAGGCCCATTGGGCCAAAATCAAGTATTGTATAGATATTAGAACGAAAATGAACACAACGTTTAAATTTATAAATGCTTTGCCACCACGACACACTTAGTTATCTACCCACCTATTTCCTTTCTTTTAGCAGGTGCACATAGCATGCTTTTGGGATATGTGTCTTTTCAGATTCCACAAGGATTCTTTAGTTGTGGACACTAAATCATCGCACTTGCTCTTCATCCTCATCTTTGTACGTCACCTTGATTTAGCACCTGTGTGTTTTATCAGTGTCTTTATGAACATATTTAGGGAACTCCATGACAGTAGCTAAAGCAAAGGGCTATAGCAGCACACACGCAGACTACAAATGCATGCTGGGACGGGCATGCCCCGAGCTCGTGAAGTGAGAGCTACCGGAGCAAAATTGGAGCGGGCGAGAAGACCGATGCTCCAGCCTTTAAAAATCTCGCTCTTATGCTCCAGTCAAATTGGGCACGCTCTGCTCCTCGCTCCGCTCCACTCCACTCACATACTTCAGTGTGCGCAAGCATCTGCCTGACTTGTCTGTCTTCTCATCTCCCAGCCTCACCGCTCTGTTTGCTTTACACATATTTTATACAGAACGTTCTCGCTTTTTGACTTCCAGACCTTTCTACTAGCCCATCTTCTCTCAGCATCTCGTCGCCCCCAACCAATGTCAGAGCCCTTATTGAACTGCATGGGGCAGCGCAGACAGGACCCACTGTGTAGTTTGGAGATTCATCTATGCATTTATTCAGCATTTATGAATCTTATGTTTATTTATTCATGTTTGCTGGGGAACTTTAAGACTTAACAGTCTGAGGTTTTGAATTCCTATGGGTCTTGTAGGGGAGGAATTAGCAAAGACAAAGAGTAGCCCATATTTTCTGCAGCGCAACACACACACACAGTCTTGTATAACTAACCTTGTGGAGACACACAATTCAGTCCTTCAAAATGCTATATTCCCTAACCCCTAACCCCAACCTAAATGCCAAAACCTAATCTTAACCCCAAAATGTAACCTTAACCATAACCCTAGATCCTGACCCTAACACTAATTCTAACCTTAACCCTAAAACCCAAAGGAATAGCATTTTAACTTGTGGGGACTAACAACATGTTCCCAGTTGGACAAATGTTTGTTTGTTTACTATTCTTGTATAGTTTATAGTTTATAGTTAAACACACACACAGTCAGCTGTGAAACATGTCACCCCCGAACTCCCTTTGTAGCCCATTACTGGAAGAGTGGGAAGACAGGCTGACTCAGGTTCAACTCAGCATGAGGTTTAAATCTCAGGGTTGGATAGAAGAGTATAAAAGACTGGCAAGTACACACATCTGGGTATGGTGTCATTGATCGTGGTTTACAAGGTGAAAGTGAGAGATCAGCATAGGCGAGTCAGAGGAGTAAGAGCTCTGTCCAAAACCACACCGTCTGGAGGTCCATTTGAAGGTCTTTCTCGTTCCTGACATCATTCTCTCTCAGAATGATGACAGAGTTAACTCCCACACATAGCCTTCACACGGACTCCTCTCGCAGGTGTGCTTGTCAGCCTCACGCCATGCATCTCAACTCTCTTAAACCACAGTGCATTAGAAAGAGCTGAAATACTCTCTTCCCACAGCCGTCTTAAATGCCACGAGTCTGGAAAGCAAAAGTAGTACAAAAGACCAACAGGCCCACAGTCCCATACAACCCCAACAAAAATGTATCTCGTTGACTTCTTCTACCCCCTAGTGGTTAGGGATGAGCCACACAGCAAACCATGAGTCTCGTCTGCTGTGGTTTCTGTCGAGCTTTATTAAGTGTGTAGATTACCCAGACGAATCCCAAACTAATCCCTCCCTGACCTTTCTCTGACCCAATGGGAATGACTGTATTTTCTCAGCAGCACATAGATTGGATTATTGTAATGGTGATGAGGGAGGAGGAGGAGGATGAAAGGGATGAAGAGGTTCTGACCTGGTCTGAAGTTGGGCAGCTCGTTCACTCCTGGCCACGTCTCCTCAGTCGGGACCCCTACGACCTGGAGACAGACAAAAAGGGTCCAGAGTGAGCCGTCAACCGCCATCTCTACTAGTTTTTATGGATCTACACTCTTAGAAAAAAGGCTTCCAAACGGGTTCTTCGTCTGTCCCCATAAGAAAACACTTGGGTTCCAGGTAGAACCTTTTTGGGGTTCTACGAAGAACCCGCTGTAGAATGGTTCTACCTGGAACCAAAAATGTTTCTCCAAAGGGAACAGCCAAAGAACCCGTTAAGCATCTAGATAGCACCTTTTTTCCCCTAAGAGTGGAGAGAGGATGATACCATTGAAAAGAGTGAAAGGGGGGATCCTACTCACAGTCCATACGTTCTGCAGCTGCTCAAAGACGTCTGCCACCCCTGGAAAGGCTGGCGTCCCCTGGAGCATCTCAATGAAGATGCATCCAGCTCCCCTGGAAGACAACACAGGTTGGAGGGAGTCATTTAATAATCAGTGAAAAGACAGAGAAGGACGGGACATCTTCCTTCAGTACTTCATAATCGGCACAATTAAGTGTCCTTGGTAAAAATATGAAAACCTTCCGAAATATACAGCACGAAAGCAAATACCTAGGTTATGCCCAACCCATTTGATTATTGCTGTTAAAATACTAACCCTTTTGGTACATTTCTCTTTGTATTCAAAGACCTTAAACAACATGTGGTCCCAATCTTTTCTTTTTGGAAAGGTCAAGTAGAAACCTGCCCAGATATCATTAACATTAATGCACAGGATGGTTTATACCAACGCTTATGCTATTCATTAGAACAAAATTATTTTAACTCTGGGGGAAATAATATTTTGCTTAGGAGAGCAACTCTAAACGTTTGTTTTTCAGTATGGCACCAAAACATCATTAGACAAAGGCCAAGAGGTTAAACTCTTCTGAACACGCAACATTCTCTGAGCCAACCTGAGGTAACTCACTCTGCAGGAGAGTACTGGTGGCAACACTAGTGGCAGCTACTCTTAAACCACCACTGATGCCGCGTTCAAAACAACTGAGAACTAGGAAATCTCCGACTTCAGTGCGTTCAAGGTAACTGGGAACTCTGAAAAAAAAAAACAGCTCCGACTAGGAAAAATGACGTCATGATTTGACCTAGTCCCCCCCCCCCCTCCAGAGTTCCCAATTGTCTTGAAAGAGCCATGATACAGTGGTCTAAGTAGTTATGCAGTCCCTAGACCAGTATGGACACGGTCCAGTGGTATTCTGGTGTTGATCTGGTTCAATGCTGGTGGGTTCAGATCTGACTGTCCAGTGGGAAAAAGCTGATTGAAATGACGTTATTGCAACCTTGCCTGCAGGGTGGTTGTTTATGGAGGATGTTCAGACCCTGTCCAAATATGGGATATTGTATGTCCAAATATGTCCAGTCCACTCACCAGATGTCCAGAGCAGTGGAGTAATCAGTGGAACCCAGGAGGACATCAGGAGGCCGGTACCACAGAGTCACCACCTCAGATGAATAGGTCTGGCACGGGATGGACTTGGACCGGGCCAGCCCTAGTGGACACAGATGGAACCATATAGTTATAACATGAATACAATACCACATATAACACACATATCATATCAAATTTGATTTGTCACATACACACGGCTAGCAGATGTTCATGTGAGTGTAGCGAAATGCTTGTGCTTCTAGTTCCGACAGTGCAGTAATATCTAACAAGTAATCTTACAATTCCCCAACAACTATCTAATACACACAAATATAAAGGGGTGAATGAGAATATGTACATGAAAGTATATGGATGAGCGATGGCTGAGGGGCATAGGCAAGGTGCAGTAGATGGTATAAAACACAGTATATACAGTCGAAGTCGGAAGTTTGCATACACCTTAGCCAAATACATTTAAACTCAGTTTTTCACAATTCCTGACATTTAATCCAAGTAAAAATTCCCTGTCTTAGGTCAGTTAAGATCACCACTTTATTTTAAGAATGTCAAATGTCAGAATAATAGCAGAGAGAATTATTTATTCAGCTTTATTTCTTTCACCACATTCCCAGTGGGTCAGAAGTTTAAATACACTCAATTAGTATTTGGTAACATTGCCTTTAAATTGTTTAACTAAATTGTTTAACTTGGGTCAAATGTTTTGGGTAGCCTCCACAGGCTTCCCATAATAAGTTGGGTGAATCTTGGCCCATTCCTCCTGACAGAGCTGGTGTAACTGAGTCAGAATTGTAGGCCTCCTTGCTCGCACATGCTTTTTCAGTTCTGCCCACAAATGTTCTATAGGATTGAGGTCAGGGCTTTGTGATGGCCACTCCAAAACCTTCAATACCATTTTGCCACAACTTTGGAAGTATGCTTGGGGTAATTGTCCATTTGGAAGACCCATTTGTGACCAAGCTTCAAATTCCTGACTGATGTTTTGAGATGTTGCTTCAATATATCCACAGAATTTTCTTTCCTCATGGTGGCATATATTTTGTGAAGTGCACCAGTCCCTACTGCAGCAAAGCACCCCCACAACATGATGCTGCCACCCCCATGCTTCACGTTGGGATGGTGTTTTTCGGCTTGCAAGCATCCCCCTTTTTCCTCCAAACATAACGATGGTCATTATGGCCAAACAGTTCTATTTTTGTTTCATCAGACCAGAGGACATTTCTCCAAAAAGTACGATATTTGTCCCCATGTGCAGTTGCAAACCGTAGTCTGGCTTTTTTATGGCGATTTGGAGCAGTGGCTTCTTCCTTGCTGACCGGCCTTTCAGGTTATGTCGATATAGGACTCAGTTTTACTGTGGATAGAGATACTTTTGTACCTGTTTCCGTCAGCATCTTCACATGGTCCAAGGTCCAAGGTCCTTTGCTCTGGGATTGATTTGCACTTTTTGCACCAAAGTATGTTCATCTCTTGGACACAGAACTCCTTCCTGAGTGATATGATGGCTGCGTGGTCCCATGGTGTTTATACTTGCGTACTATTGTTTGTACAGATGAACGTGGTACCTTCAGGCGTTTGGAAATTGCTCCCATGGATAAACCAGACCTGTGGAGGTCTACATTTTTTTCTGAGGTCTTGGCTGATTTCTTTTGATTTTCCCATGATGTCAAGCAAAGGCACTGAGTTTGAAGGTAGACCTTGAAATACATCCACAGGTACACCTCCAATTGACACAAATTATGTCAATTAGCCTATCAAAAGCATCTAAAGCCATGACATCATTGTCTGGAATTTTCCAAGCTGTTTAAAGGCAGTCAACTTAGTGTATGTAAATGTCTGACCCACTGGAATTGTGATACAGTGAATTATAAGTTAAATAATCTGTCTGTAAACAATTGTTGGAAAAATGACTTGTGTCATACACAAAGTAGATGTCCTAACCGACTTGCCAAAACTATAGTTGGATAACAAGAAATTTGTGGAGTGGTTGAAAAACTAGTTTTAATGACTCCAACCTAAGTGTATGTACACTTCAACTGTACATATGATATGTGCAATGTAAGATATGTAAACCTTATTAAAGTGGCATTATTTAGAGTGGCATTGTATAACGTGACTAGTGATCCATTTATTAAAGTGGCCAGTGATTGGATCTCAATGTAGGCAGCAGCCTCTCTGAGTTAGTGATTTTGCTGTTTAGCAGTCTGATGGCCTTGAGATAGAAGCTGTAAGATGAAGTTATAATACCACCTGTATACATGACCAAATAACACATTATAAAGAGAGAGTTATTAACAGGCTTCTACGGAGGATAGACAATGAACAAGCCAGAACGTAAGAGGCTGTGGAGGGGTTGGCTTGGGTTAGGATTGTGGTTGAGGCTAAGGTTAGGTTTGAACCGGGATGTGGATATGAAGCTTGGGTTAGGGTTGTGGTTGAGGCTAAGGTTAGGTTTGAACCGGGATGTGGATATGAAGCTAGGGTTAGGGTTGTGGTTGAGGCTAAGGTTAGGTTTGAACCGGGATGTGGATATGAAGCTAGGGTTAGGTTTGAACCGGGATGTGGATATGAAGCTAGGGTTAGGTTTGAACCGGGATGTGGATATGAAGCTAGCGTTAGGGTTGTGGTTGAGGCTAAGGTTAGGTTTGAACCGGGATATGGATATGAAGCTAGGGTTAGGTTTGAACTGGGATGTGGATATGAAGCTAGGGTTAGGTTTGAACCGGGATGTGGATATGAAGCTAGGGTTAGGGTTGTGGTTGAGGCTAGGGTTAGGTTTGAACCGGGATGTGGATATGAAGCTAGGGTTAGGGTTGGGTTGAGTTGTTAGGTTGAACCGGGTTAGTGTTAGGTTTGAACCGGGATGTGGATATGAAGCTAGGGTTAGGGTTGTGGTTGAGGCTAGGGTTAGGTTTGAACCGGGATGTGGATATGAATCTAGGGTTAGGGTAGAACCGGGATGTGGACATGAAGCTTGGGTTAGGGTTGTGGTTGAGGGTTAGTGTTGAGTCGGGGTGTGGACATGAAACTAGTATTAGGGTTGAGGTTAGGGTTGAACCAGAATGTGGACATGAAGCTAGGGTTTGGTTTACCGAAGTCAGCCAGTTTGAGCTCCCCCAGGTAGCTGATGAGCAGGTTCTGGGGTTTAAGGTCCCGATGCAGGATCCTCCGACCGTGGATGTAGGACAGACCCCGCAGCAGCTGGAACATGAAGATCTGATGGACAGACAGACAGACAGACAGACAGACAGACAGACAGACAGACAGACAGACAGACAGACAGACAGACAGACAGACAGACAGACAGACAGACAGACAGACAGACAGACAGACAGACAGACAGACAGACAGACAGACAGACAGACAGACAGACAGACAGACAGACAGACAGACAGACAGACAGACAGACAGACAGACAGACATGCAGGAAGAGCATGGTCAATGGTGAACAATTAAAACAACTGAAAGAGCAGAGGACAGATTTTTCGGGTGAGAGGGAAAAGGTATGGTATTTGTTGAGGTTCTGTTGATCAAAATATTGAACTTACCCTGACATTGTAGGAATGCAGGCCTCCTGGGTGCTGCGTCATATACTCAGCCAAATCTGTTTGTACGTACTCAAAGACAAATGTGAGTGCCTCTTTGGTGTGGATGATGTCATGGAGCAGGACAATGTTGGCGTGTTTCAGGCCTTTTAGGAGGGAGGCTGGACAGAGACAAAGAGCGAATACTAATTCACTTTGCTCACAGTGGAAATGGAATTCGAAAAGCGCCTGCAATTCTCCTTAACATGCTAAAGCTAACATGACTTCAGTTCATTTCCTGTGTGGGTGCTCTGAGACGTCGAAGTATCAATCCTGTTTCGCATGTACAGCATGTGCCTCCTGGAAAAACTCTCACCCTCTCGGATGGCAGTGAATGGTACGCCTTCTTCCGTCTTCATACGGATCACCTTCAAGGCCACCAGGTGCCCGTTTATCCTGAGGGCAGAGTAGAGGAGAGTAACAGAGAAGGTGAACATCCCACGGCTCAGTTATGGTAAGAGAGGATACAGGCAAATACAGTAATCTATTATCATTTATAACGGAGAGGTACAATTCAGGACCTCATTAAATGTCAAGAAAAACACAAATGAACCTCGCCCTCCATTTCTGCATTGCTGCCAACCAATCAAATCACATCTCCTACCTGACCAAAAAACTCTTATCTTAGTGCAGCTGTGGCTTTTGGCAGCTCTCTGCCTGCTCTTCTGAAGTCTGACTTGATGAGTTAATAAAGTTCTCTGCCTGCTCTTCTGAAGTCTGACTTAATGAGTTAATAAAGCTCTCTGCCTGCTCTTCTGAAGTCTGACTTAATGAGTTAATAAAGCTCTCTGCCTGCTCTTCTGAAGTCTGACTTAATGAGTTAATAAAGCTCTCTGCCTGCTCTTCTGAAGTCTGACTTAATGAGTTAATAAAGCTCTCTGCCTGCTCTTCTGAAGTCTGACTTAATGAGTTAATAAAGTTCTCTGCCTGCTCTTCTGAAGTCTGACTTAATGAGTTAATAAAGCTCTCTGCCTGCTCTTCTGAAGTCTGACTTAATGAGTTAATAAAGCTCTCTGTCCTGAACACTAGCATAACATCACCAACGATTTGTATAACTGAAGCAAGACAGACACACAGCCTGTCGTTTCAAATGGGTGGGCAGAGCCAAGCACAAGCTTGCGAGATCCTATTGTCACGTTCTAGCACACATTTGCATATTTCCGTTAGGGAAAGCCTACTCTGTGAAGTGTGCGTGTGCAATAACTAAATAACTACATTTGCCTTCTAAACAAGGGTAAAGTCTACAAAACTTAGTCTCACTCTATTCGTAACAGATTATACTTTTGGGAACCATAAACTGCATTGAGATCAATCGTTTAATTGTCGGCCAAAATCCATCTCGTTCCATCTTCTCCCACTGCCGGCCACTGGGCTTCGTCTCACTACCATATTTGGTGAAATCCGGTGAAATACCTGTTCTATCTGTGACATGACCTCTGGCAGCCTCGACTGTGTGCTGTTTGACCGTATGAAGTGAAACCACTGTGAGAGGCTTTATAGACGCTCACAAAACAAAAACGACCTTGTCCTTCGTCAAACCATCAGCACAGGGGGCAAATAGGGTCAGTCAAATCAATACCAGCTGACATAGCGGTTTAGTTTGTAGGGATAGTATAAAAGATGTGTCATAGACGAATGACTACACTGACCTATTGGACGTTGTCAGGGTGGGTGACGTAATTATTGAGCTGTTGATCAGTGTTGAGTTGTGGTAATGTCTTACAGCTTATAGCACCTGTACTGACTTCAGATTCCGCTTGCTCTTCGGGGTCAAGGTCGGGTTACTGCATAAACACTTGATGACAACTGATCGATTGATTGATACTGACCGGCTGATTCCCTTGTAGACTGTAGCGTATGTCCCCTCCCCTATCTTCTCCAGGTTCAGGTAGGAGTTGGCTGTGCCAAACTGTAGGCCTGTTTTCTGTGAGGACGGACACGCGTGTGTTAGGTGGGGTAAGGTGCCGACCTCAAACATTTACAGTACATCTTCATATTGACAGAGTGCGGTAACTGCAGGTACATTACAGATATAACCAGGTGCCCAAGCCAAGCCTGATCCCAGATCTGTTTGTACTATCTTGCCAGATCCTAAAGTCATTGTCACACACTATAGTAAATCATACAGGTGCATCAAAGCTGGGACCGAGTGACTGAAAAATTGCTTCTACCTCTTGGCCATCATTCTGTTAAACAGCCGTCCCTAACACAGAGAGGCTGCTGCCTACATACAGACTTGAAATCATTGGCCACTCTAACAAATGGTTCACTAGTCACATTATTCATGTCACTGTAATAATGATGTTTACATATCTTGCATTACTCATCTCATATGTATATACTGTATTTTATACCATCTATTGCATCTTGCCTATGTCACTCGGTCATTGCTCATCCATATATTTATAAGTACATATTCTTATTTCATCCCTTTACTTAGATTTGTGTGTATTGGGTAGTTGTGGAATTGTTAGATTACTTGTTGATATTGCTGCACTGTCGGAACTAGAAGCACAAGCTTTTCGCTACACTCGCAATAACATCTGCTAACCATGTGTATGTGACCAATAACATTTGATTTGATAACAGATTCTGGGATCAGGCTAAACTTCCCAGTGCTCACCCATTGGAAGTCCTGATCGAAACTTTTCCCTCCCATAGGGTCACTGTTGCTGCGTCCTCTCTGGACCGCCAGCCTGCGGACCTGCAGCGTGTGGAACCAGTGAGGCCGGGGCTTGGAGTTGGACGGGTCCGTCTCATCCAACTGGCCAGGTGAAGGAGAGAGAATAGAGGGAGACAGGAGAGAGAGAGTGGTGGATGCAAATAAACACATGGCAGGCGAGAGAGAGCGAGAGAGAGAGAGACAGAGAGAGAGAGAGAGAGAGAGAGAGACAGAGCGAGAGACAGAGCGAGAGAGAGACAGAGCGAGAGACAGAGCGAGAGAGAGAGAGCGAGAGAGAGCGAGAGAGACAGAGCGAGAGACAGAGCGAGAGAGAGAGAGCGAGAGACAGAGCGAGAGACAGAGCGAGAGAGAGAGAGCGAGAGAGAGCGAGAGACAGAGCGAGAGAGAGATCGAGAGACAGAGCGAGAGAGAGCGAGAGACAGAGCGAGAGAGCGAGAGACAGAGCGAGAGAGAGCGAGAGAGAGCGAGAGACAGAGCGAGAGAGAGCGAGAGACAGAGCGAGAGAGCGCGAGAGAGAGCGAGAGACAGAGCGAGAGACAGAGCGATAGACAGAGCGAGAGAGAGAGAGCGAGAGACAGAGCGAGAGACAGAGCGAGAGAAGCGAGAGAGACAAGCGAAGAAAGCGAGAGACAAGCGAAGAGAGCGAAGAGAGAGCGAGAGAGAGAGAGACAAGCGAGAGAAGAGCGAGAGAGAGCGAGAGAAGCGAGAGACAGAGCGAGAGACAGAGCGAGAGAGAGCGAGAGACAGAGCGAGAGACAAGCGAGAGACAGAGAGAGAGCGAAGACAAGCGAAGAGAAGCGAGAGACAGAGCGAGAGACAGAGCGAGAGACAGAGAGCGAGAGACAGAGCGAGAGACAAGCGAGAGAGAGAAAGCGAAGACAAGAGCGAGAGACAAGCGAAGAGAGCGAAGAAGAGCGAGAGACAAGAGAGAGAGCGAGAGAGAGCGAAGAGAAAGCGAAGAAAGCGAGAGAAAGCGAAGAGAGAGAGACGAAGAAAGCGAAGACAAGCGAAGAGAGACAGAGCGAGAGAGAGAGAGAAGCGAGAGACAAGCGAGAGAGAGAGAGCGAAGAAAGCGAAGACAAGCGAGAGCGAAGAGAGAGAGAGACAAGCGAGAGAGAGAGCGAGAGACAGAAGAGAGAGAGCGAGAGAGAAGCGAGAGACAGAGCGAAGAGAAGCGAGAGAGCGAGAGAGAGAGAGAGAGACAGAGCGAGAGAGAGAGAACTAGAGAGAGAGAACTAGCGAGAGAGAGCGAGAGAGAAGCGAGAGACGAAGAGAAGAAGCGAGAGAGAGCGAGAGAGAGCGAGAGAGAAAGCGAAAGAGAGCGAGAGAGCGAGAAAGCGAGAGACAGAGAGAGAAGAGAGAAAGCGAGACAAGCGAAGACAAGCGAGAGAAGACAGAAAGCGAAGACAAGCGAGAGAAGAGACAAGCGAGAGACAGAAGCGAGCGAAGAGCGAGCGAGACAAGCGAAGAAGACAAGCGAGAGAAAGCGAAGAAAGCGAGAGAAAGCGAAGACAAGCGAGAGAAAGCGAAGACAAGCGAAGAAGCGAGAGAAAGCGAAGAAGACAAGCGAAGAGAAGAGACAAGCGAGAGAGAAGCGAAAGAAAGCGAGAAAGCGAAGAAAGCGAGAGCGAAGAGAAGAGAGCGAAAGACAAGCGAAGAGAAAGCGAGACAGAAAGAAAGACAAGCGAAGACAAGCGAAGAGAAAGCGAGAGACAAGCGAAAGAAAGCGAAGAAAGCGAAGACAAGCGAAGACAAGCGAACAAGCGAAGCGAGAAAGCGAAAGCGAGAGAAGCGAAGACAAGAAAGCGAAGAAAGCGAAGAAAGCGAAAAGCGAAGAAAGCGAAGACAAGCGAGAACAAGCGAGCGAAAAGCGAGAAGAAAGCGAAGAAAGCGAAGAAAGAGAAACGAAGAAAGCGAAGAAAGCGAAGACAAGCGAAAGCGAAGAAAGCGAAGAAGCGAAGACAAGACAAGCGAAGACAAGCGAGAAGACAAGCGAACAAGCGAAGAGAAGAAAGCGAAGAAGAAAGCGAAGACAAGAAGAGAAGCGAGAAAGCGAAGAAAGCGAAGAAAGCGAAGACAAGCGAGAGAGAAAGCGAGAAAGCGAGAAGCGAAGAAGAGAGAAGAGAGACAGAGAGAGAGCGAGAGAGAGAGACAGAGTGAAGAGAGAGAGAGAGAGAGAAGAGAGCGAGAGAGAGAGAGAGAGAGAGAGAGACAGAGAGAGAGAAGAGAAGAGAGACAAGCGAAGACAAGCGAAGACAAGCGAGAGAGAGAAGCGAGAGACAAGCGAGAGACAAAGAAGAGAACAAGAGAGAGAGAGAGAACAAGAAAGCGAAGACAAGCGAGAAGAAGCGAAGAGAGCGAGAAAGAAAGCGAAGAAAAGCGAAGAGAAAAGCGAAGAAGAAAGAGACAAGAAGAGAAGCGAAGACAAGCGAAAAAGCGAAGAAAGCGAAAGCGAAAAAGCGAAGAAAAAGCGAAGAGAGCGAAGAAAGCGAAGAAGAGAAGCGAGAGAGAAAGCGAAGAGAAAGCGAAGAAAAGCGAGAGAAAGCGAAGAAAAAGCGAGAAGAAGCGAGAGAGCGAAGCGAACAAGCGAAGACAAGCGAAGAGAAAGCGAAGAAAGAGCGAGAGAAGCGAAGCGAGAGACAAGCGAAGAAAGAAGCGAGAGAAAGCGAGAGAGAAGCGAGAGAGAGAAGAGAGAGAAGAGCGAGAGAACAAGCGAGAGAGAGAGCGAGCGAAAGAAGAGAGCGAAGCAAGCGAAAGAGAAGCGAAGAAAGACGAAGCGAGAGAAGCGAGAGAAGAAGCGAGAGAAAGCGAGAGACAGAGCGAGAGAAAGCGAAGAAAGCGAGAGAGAGCAAGCGAAGAAGAGACAAGCGAGAAAGAGAAAGCGAAGAAAGCGAAAGCGAAGAAAGCGAGCGAAGAGAAGCGAAGAGAAGACAAGCGAAAAGACAAGCGAAGAGAAAGCGAAAGCGAAAAGCGAAAGAAAGCGAAAAGAAAGAGAGAGAAAGCGAAAGACAAGCGAAAGACAAGCGCGAAAGCGAAGAAGAGAAAGAAGAGAAGACGAAAGCGAGAAAGAGAAGAAGCGAGAAAAGCGAGAGAAAGCGAGAGAGAAAAAGCGAAGACAAGCGAAGAACAGCGAAAAAGCGAAGAAAAGCGAAGAAGCGAAGAAAGCGAAAAAAAGCGAAGAAAGCGAAGCAAGCGAGAAAAGCGAGAGCGAGACAAGCGAAAAGCGAAAGAAAGCGAAGAAGAGCGAAGAAAGCGAAGAAGCGAAAAAAAGCGAAGAAGAAAGCGAAGAAAGAAGAAAGACAAGCGAAGAAAGCGAAGAAAGCGAAGAAAGCGAAGACAAGCGAAAAGGAAAGAAGCGAAGACGAAAGAAAGCGAAAAAGCGAAAGACAAGCGAAGAAAAGCGAAAAGAAAGACAAGCGAAAGACAAGCGAAGAAAAGCGAAGACAAGCGAAAGAAAGCGAAGAAAGCGAAGAACAAGCGAAGAAAGCGAAGAAAAAACGAAGAAAGAAAAGCGAAAGAAAAGCGAGCGAAAGCGAAAGAAAGCGAAGAAAGCGAAAGCGAAGAAAGCGAAGAGCGAAGAAAGCGAAGAAGCGAAAGCGAAAGCGAAGAAGCGAAGAAAGCGAAGAAAAGCGAAGAAAAAGCGAAGAGCGAAGCGAAGCGAAAGAGAAGCGAAGACGAGAAGAGCGAAAGCGAGACAAGCGAAGAAAGCGAAGACAAGCGAAAAAGCGAGAGACAAGCGAAGAAGAAGCGAAGACAAGAAAGAAGCGAAGACAGCGAAAAGCGAAGACAAGCGAAAGAAAAGCGAAGAAAAGAAAGAAAGAAAGCGAAAAGAAAGCGAAAGCGAAAGAAAAAAGAAGCGAAGACAAGCGAAGAAAGCGAACAAAAGCGAGAGAGAGCGAGAAAGAAGACAGAGAAGCGCGAAGAAAGCGAAGAAGCGAAGAAAGCAAAAGCGAAGACAAGCGAAAAAGCGAACAAGAAGCGAGAGAGAAGCGAAGAACAGCGAAGAAAGCGAAGAAAGCGAAAAGCGAAGAAAGCGAAGAAGAAAGCGAAGAAAGACAAGCGAAAGAAGCGAAGAGAAAGAAAGCGAAGAAAAGCGAGCGAAGAAACAAAGCGAAAAAGAAAGCGAAGAGCGAGAAAAGCGAAGAAAGCGAGAAAGCGAAACGAAGAAAGAAAGCGAAGAGAAGCGAAGACGAAAGACAAGAAAGCGAAAGAAGACAAGCGAAGCGAAGACAAGCGAAGAAAGCGAAGAAAGAAGCGAAAGAAAGCGAAGAAGAAAAGCGAAAGAAAGCGAAGAAAGCGAAGAAAGCAAGCGAAGCGAAAGCGAAAGAGAAGCGAAGAAAGCGAAGAAGAAAGCGAAAGAGAAACAAGCGAAGAAAGCGAAGAGAAAGAGAAGAGACAAGCGAAAAGAAAGCGAGAAAAGCGAAAGAAGAAAGCGAAAGAAAAGCGAGAAGACAGCGAAAGAAAGCGAAGAAAGAAGCGAGAGCGAAAAGCAAAAGCGAAAAGCGAAGAGAACAGCGAAGAAAGAGAGCGAGAAAGCGAAGAAAGAAAGAAACAAGCGAAAACAAGCGAAGAAAGCGAGAAAGCGAAGAAAGCGAAGACAAGCGAAGAAAGCGAAGCGAAAGCGAAAAGCGAAGCGAAAGAAAGCGAAGAGAAGCGAAAGAAAGCGAACAAGAGAAAGAAAGCGAAGCGAAAGCGAAAGAGCGAAAGCGAAGCGAAGCGAAGAAAAAGCGAAGAAAAAGCGAAAAGAAACGAGCGAAGAAAGCGAAGAAAAGCGAAAGCGAAAGAAAGAAGAAAGCGAAAGAAAGCGAAAGCGAAAAAAAGAAGACAAGCGAAAAGAAAGCGAGAAGAAAGCGAAAGAAAGCGAAAGAAAGAAGAGAAGCGAAGAGAAAGCGAAGAAAACAAGCGAAGAAAGCGAGAAAAAGAAGACGAAAGAAGCGAAGAAAGCGAAGAGAGCGAAGAGAAAGAAAGCGAAGAAAAGCGAAGAAAGCGAAAGCGAAAAGCGAAAGCGAAGAAAGCGAAGCGAAGAAAGCGAAGAAAGCGAAGACAGAGAAAGCGAGAAAGCGAAAAGCGAAGCGAAGACGAAAAGCGAAGAAAGCGAAGAAAAGCGAGAAAGCGAAAGAAAGCGAAAGAGAAAAGCGAACAAGCGAAGCGAAGCGAAGAAGCGAAAGAAAAGCGAAGACAAAAGCGAAAAAGCGAAGAGAAAGCGAAAGAAGCAAGCGAAGAAAGCGAAGACAAGCGAAAGAAAGCGAAGAAAGCGAAAAGAGAAGACAAGCGAACAAGCGAAGAGAAAGCGAAGACAAGCGAAGAAAGCGAAAAGCGAAGAAAGCGAAAGCGAAAGCAAAGAAAAGCGAAGAAAGCGAAAAGAAAGCGAAGACAAGCGAAGACAAGCGAAAAAGCGAAGAAAGAAAGCGAAAGAAAGCGAAGAAAGAAAAAGCGAAGAAGAGAAAGCGAAGAAAGCGAAGAAGCGAGCGAGAGAAGAGAGAGAGAGAGAAGAAGAAAGAGAAGAGAAGAAAGACAAGCGAGAGAGAAGCGAAAGTTAAGAGAAAGAGAAAGCGAAGAAAGCGAGAGAAAGAGCGAAGCGAAAGAAAGCGAAGAGAAGCGAAGAGAAAGCGAAGAGAAAGAGCGAAGAGAGAAAGCGAAAGCGAAGGAAGACAAGCGAAAGAGAGAGAAGCGAAGAGAGAGAAAGTTAGAGAGAAAGCGAAGCGAAGAAAGCGAAAAAGACAAGCGAAGAAAGAAAGGAAAGAGCGAAGAGAAGAAAGCGAAAGCGAAGACAAGCGAACAAGCGAAAGCGAAAAGCGAAGCGAAGCGAAGAGAGAAGACAAGCGAGGAAGAGAGAAGCGAAGGAGAAGCGAAAGCGAGAAGAGAGAGCGAAGAGAAGAAAGCGAGAAGAAAGCGAAGAAGAAAGCGAAAGAGAGAAGAAAGCGAAGAAAGAAAACGAGAAGAGAAGCAAGAGAAAGGAAGAGAGAGAAAGCGAAAGCGAGAGAGAGAGCAGAGAGAGAGAGAGCGAGCGAGAGAGAAGCGAAGAAGGAGAGAGAAGCGAAGAGAAGCGAAAAGAGCGAAGCGAAAGAAAGCGAAGAAGAGAACGAAGAGAAGAAGAAGAAGCGAAAGAGAAGCGAGAAGAAAGCGAGAAGAGAAAGCGAAGAAAGCGAGAGAGGGGAAAGCGAAGACAAGCGAGAAGAAAGCGAAAAAAGCGAAGAAAGCGAAGAAAAGAAGAAGACAAGCGAAGAGCGAAGCGAGAAGCGAAGAAGCGAAGAAAGCGAAGAGAAAGAAAGAAGAAAAGCGAAAAAGCGAAGAGAACGAAGAAAGCGAAAAGACAAGCGAAAGCGAAGAGAAAGCGAACAAGCGAAGAAAGCGAAGACAAGCGAAGAGAAAGACAAGCGAAGAAAGAAGAACAAGCGAAAGCGAAACGAGAGAAAGCGAGAAAAGCGAAGAAAGCGAACAAAGCGAAGAAAAGCGAAGAAAGCGAAAGAAAAGAAAGCGAAGAAAAGCGAAGACAAGCGAAAAAAGCGAAGAAAGCGAAAGCGAAGAGAAGAGCGAAAGCGAAGAAAGCGAAGAGCGAAGAAAGCGAAGAAAGCAAGCGAAGAAAGCGAAGAAAGCGAAGACAAGCGAAGAAAGCGAAAGCGAAGAAAAAGCGAAGAGCGAAAGCGAAAAAGCGAAGAGAAGCGAAGAAAGCGAAAGAAAGCGAAGAAGAAAGCGAAGGAGAAAGCGAAGAGAAAGCGAAGAAAAAAAGCGAGAAGAAAGAAAGCGAAAGAAAGAGCGAAAGCGAAGAAGAAAGCGACAAGCGAAAGCGAAGAAGAAGAGCGAAGAAAGCGAACAAGCGAGAGAAAGCGAAGAAAGCGAGAGAAAGCGAAGAGAGCGAAGAAAGCGAAGAGAAGCGAAAGCGAAGAAAGAAAGCGAAGAAAGACGAAAAGAGAAAGCAAGCGAAGAAGAAAGCGAAAAAGCGAAGAAAAAGCGAGAAGAAAGAGAGAAAGAGAGAGAGAAGCGAGAAGAAGACAAAGAAGAGAAGAAGAAAGCGAGAGAGAGAGAGAGAGAGCGAAGAGGAGAGAAGAGAGACAAGCGAGAGAGAGAAAGCGAAGAAGACAAGCGACAGAGCGAGAAGAGAGCGAGAAAGTTAGAGAAGCGAGAAAAGCGAGAGAAAGCGAAGAGAAGAAAGACAAGCGAGAGAAGCGAAGAGAAAGCGAAGAGAGACAAGCGAAGAAAAGCGAAAGAGAAAAAGCGAAGAGAAGACAAGCGAGAAGAGAAAGCGAAAGAAGAAGACAAGAGAGAGAAAGCGAAGAGAGAAGAGAGAGAGAAAGCGAAGAAAAGCGAGAGAAGACAAGCGAAGAGAACAGGAAGAGAAGCGAAGAGAGAGAAAGCGAAAGAAAGCGAAGAGAAGCGAAGAGAGAAGCGAAAGAAGAGAGAAAGCGAAGAAAGAAAGAGAGAAAGCGAGAAGAAAGCGAAGAAAGAGAGAAAGCGAGAGAAAGCGAAAAGCGAAAAGAAAGCGAAAGAAGACAAGCGAAGACAAGCGAAGAAAAGAAAAGCGAAGAAAGCGAAAGAGAAACAAGAAGAACAAAGAAAGAAAGCGAAGAAAGAAAGCGAAAGAAAGCGAAGAGAGCGACAAAGCGAAGAAAGCGAGAAAAGCGAAGGGAAAGCGAAAGAAAGCGAAGACAAGCGAAAAGCGAGAGAAGAGCGAAGAGCGAAAGAAGCGAAGAAAGCGAAGAAAGACAAGCGAACAAGCGAAAGCGAAGAAGCGAAGAAAAAGCGAAAGCGAGAAGCGAAAAAGAAGCGAGCGAAAGAAGAGAAGCGAAGCGAAGAGCGAGGAAGAAAGCGAAGAAAAGCGAAGAAGAAGAGCAGAGAAAAGCGACAAGCGAAGACAGAGAAAGCGAAGAAAGCGAAGACAGAAAGCGAAGAAAGCGAGACAAGCGAGAGAAAGCGAAGAAGCGAGAGAAAGCGAAGAGAAACAAACAAGAGAGCGAAGAGAGAAAGCGAAGAAAGCGAAGAAAGCGAGAAAGAAGAGAAGAAAGAGAAGCGAAGACAAGCGAGAACAAGCGAAAGACGAAGACAAGCGAAGAAAGCGAAGACAGAAAGCGAAAAGCGAAAGAGAAAGAAAGCGAAGACAAGCGAAGAAGCGAAAGACAAGCGAAGAACAAGCGAAGAAAAGCGAAGAGGAAGAAAGCGAAAGAAAGAAAAGAGAGAAGCGAAGAACAAGAAAGCGAAGAAAGCGAAAGAAAGAAGACAAAGCGAAAGAGAAGAAAGCGAAGAAAGCGAAAAAGCGAAGAAAGCGAGCGAAGAAAGCGAAGAAGACAAGCGAAGAAAGCGAAGACAAGCGAAGAGAAAGCGAAGAGAAAGCGAAAGAAAGCGAAGAAACAAGCGAAAGAAGCGAAGAGGAAAGCGAAGAAAAGCGAACAGAAAGCGAGAGAGAAAGCGAAGAGAGGAAGCGAACAAGCGAAGACAAGCGAAGAGAAAGCGAAGCGAAGAAAGCGAAGAGAAGACAGAGCGAGAAAGAGAAGCGAAGAGAAGCGAAGAAAAGCGAAGAGAAGCGAAAACAAGCGAAAGAAAGCGAGAAGCGAAGAAAGAAAGCGAAAGAGAAAGCGAAGAGCGAAAGAAAGCGAGAAAGCGAGAGAGAAAGCGAAGAAAGCGAGAAGAGAGAAGCGAGAGAAGCGAAGAAAGCGAAGACAAAGCGAAGAAAGCGAAAGAAGAGAGCGAAGAAAGCGAAAGAAAGCGAGCGAAGAAGAAGCGAAAAAAGAGAAAGCGAAAGAGAAAGCGAAGAAGCGAAAGCGAAGACAAGCGAGCGAGAGACAAGCGAAAAGCGAGAGAAAGCGAAGAGAAAGAGAAGAGAAAGAAAGAGAGAAGAGCGAAGAGAGAAAGCGAAAGCGAAGAAAAGCGAAGAAAGCGAGAGACAAGCGAAAGCGAACAAAAGAAAGAGAAGAGAAA
>NC_060195.1:55979492-56181992 GCF_021184085.1 Oncorhynchus gorbuscha | reverse complement strand
TTAGAACACTATGATAGAACACTTGGTTAGAACACTATGATAGAACACTTGGATAGAACACTGGTTGGAACACTTGGATAGAACACTGGTTAGAACACTATGATAGAACACTTGGATAGAACACTGGTTAGAACACTATGATAGAACACTTGGATAGAACACTGGTTGGAACAATATGATAGAACACTGGTTGGAACACTTGGATAGAACACTGGTTGGAACACTATGATAGAACACTTGGATAGAACACTGGTTGGAACACTTGGATAGAACACTGGTTGGAACACTATGATAGAACACTTGGATAGAACACTGGTTGGAACACTATGATAGAACACTTGGATAGAACACTGGTTGGAACACTATGATAGAACACTTGGATAGAACACTGGTTGGAACACTTGGATAGAACACTGGTTGGAACACTATGATAGAACACTTGGATAGAACACTGGTTGGAACACTATGATAGAACACTTGGATAGAACACTGGTTAGAACACTTGATAGAACACTTGGATAGAACACTGGTTAGAACACTATGATAGAACACTTGGATAGAACACTGGTTGGAACACTATGATAGAACACTTGGATAGAACACTGGTTAGAACACTATGATAGAACACTTGGATAGAACACTGGTTAGTTGGAACACTATGATAGAACACTGGTTGGAACACTTGGATAGAACACTGGTTAGAACACTATGATAGAACACTTGGATAGAACACTGGTTAGAACACTATGATAGAACACTTGGATAGAACACTGGTTGGAACACTATGATATAACACTTGGATAGAACACTGGTTGGAACACTATGATAGAACACTTGGATAGAACACTGGTTGGAACACTATGATAGAACACTTGGATAGAACACTGGTTGGAACACTATGATAGAACACTTGGATAGAACACTGGTTGGAACACTATGATAGAACACTTGGATAGAACACTGGTTAGAACACTATGATAGAACACTTGGATAGAACACTGGTTGGAACACTATGATAGAACACTTGGATAGAACACTGGTTGGAACACTATGATAGAACACTTGGATAGAACACTTGGATAGAACACTGGTTGGAACACTATGATAGAACACTGGTTGGAACACTATGATATAACACTTGGATAGAACACTGGTTAGAACACTATGATAGAACACTTGGATAGAAGACATGGTTGGAACACTATGATATAACACTTGGATAGAACACTGGTTAGAACACTATGATAGAACACTTGGATAGAACACTGGTTAGAACACTATGATAGAACACCTGGATAGAACACTGGTTGGAACACTATGATAGAACACTTGGATAGAACACTGGTTGGAACACTATGATAGAACACTTGGATAGAACACTGGTTGGAACACTATGATAGAACACTTGGATAGAACACTGGTTGGAACACTATGATAAAACACTTGGACAGAACACTGGTTGGAACACTATGATAGAACACTTGGATAGAACACTGGTTGGAACACTATGATAGAACACTTGGATAGAACACTGGTTGGAACACTATGATAGAACACTTGGATAGAACACTGGTTGGAACACTATGATATAACACTTGGATAGAACACTGGTTAGAACACTATGATAGAACACTTGGATAGAAGACATGGTTGGAACACTATGATATAACACTTGGATAGAACACTGGTTAGAACACTATGATAGAACACCTGGATAGAACACTGGTTAGAACACTATGATAGAACACCTGGATAGAACACTGGTTGGAACACTATGATAGAACACTTGGATAGAACACTGGTTGGAACACTATGATATAACACTTGGATAGAACTAGAAAAACTAGAATGCTATTTGGCCCTATACAGAGAGTACACAGCAGCAGAATACCTGACCACTGTGACTGACCCAAAATTAAGGAAAGCTTTGACTATGTACAGACTCAGTGAGCATAGCCTTGCTATTGAGAAAGGCCGCCATAGGCAGACATGGCTCTCAAGAGAAGACAGGCTATGTGCTCACTGCCCACAAAATGAGGTGGAAACTGAGCTGCACTTCCTAACCTCCTGCCCAATCACACAGATCCACAAAGAATTCGAAAACAAATCCACTTTTGAAAAACTCCCATATCTACTGGGTGAAATTCCACAGTGTGCCATCACAGCAGCAAGATGTGTGACCTGTTGCCACGAGAAAAGGGCAACCAGTGAAGAACAAACACCATTGTAAATACAACCCATATTTATGCTTATTTATTTTATCTTGTGTCCTTTAACTATTTGTACATTGTATATATATATATACTGTTTTGAAACTTCTGTATGTGTAATGTTTACTGTTCTATTTTGTTGTTTTTCACCTTATATATTCACTTTGTATGTTGTCTACCTCACTTGCTTTGGCAATGTTAACACATGTTTCCCATGCCAATAAAGCCCTTGAATTGAATTGAATTGAATAGAACACTGGTTAGAACACTATGATAGAACACTTGGATAGAAGACATGGTTGGAACACATGGAAACAACATTTGGACCAAACCACTTGGACCAAACCATAAACTTTAAGGTCCTGTGTTACAAGGATGCTACAATGTCTACTGCTGCTATCGTTGCTTTATAAGAATTCAGCTGAAGATAACATTGAACGTTAAGTCCTTTGTGGTAAAATTCTGTAGCTGAGAGATTCTAATGGAATGTGAAAAGTGGAGCAGAGAAGTCAAATGAGAGAGGAGTGGAGCAGGGAAGGAAGGAGAGGAGGAGGAGGGAGAGGAAGAGGATGAGTGACAGGAGGAAGAGATGGAAATGTGAGTGTGTGACGTGAGTGATGATGTTGATATAAGTTGGGGAGTGTGAGACAGTGAGAGACAGAGAGAGACTTGGAGAAAGACACGGACAGACAGAGAGACAGAGAGAGACTTGGAGAGAGAGACAGAGAGAGACTTGGAGAGAGACACGGACAGACAGAGAGACAGAGAGAGACTTGTAGAGAGAGACAGAGAGAGACTTGGAGAGAGAGACAGAGAGAGACTTGGAGAGAGAGACAGAGAGACAGAGAGAGACTTGGAGAGAGAGACACGGACAGACAGAGAGAGACTTGGAGGGAGACACGGATAGACAGGGAGAGACATGGAGAGAGAGACAGAGAGAGTCTTGGAGAGACAGACAGAGATAGACTTGGAGAGAGAGACAGGGAGAGAGAGACAGAGACAGAGAGAGACTTGGAGAGAGAGACAGAGAGTGAGAGAGACAGAGAGAGACAGAGAGACAGAGAGAGACTTGGAGAGAGAGACAGAGAGACAAAGAGAGACTTGGAGAGAGATACAGAGAGACAGAGAGAGACAGAGAGACAGTGACAGAGAGACAGAGAGAGAGATACACAGACTTGGAGAGAGACACGGACAGACAGAGAGAGACTTGGGGAGAGAGAAAGAGACAGAGAGAGACTTGGAGAGAGAGAGAGAGATACTTGGAGAGAGAGACAGAGAGACAGAGAGAGACTTGGAGAGAGAGACAGAGAGACTTGGAGAGAGACAGAGAGAGACTTGGAGAGAGACAGAGAGAGACTTGGAGAGAGAGACAGAGAGGGAGAGAGACAGAGAGACAGAGAGAGACTTGGAGAGAGAGACAGCGAGACACGGACAGACAGAGAGACAGAGAGAGACTTGAGAGAGATACAGAGACAGGGAGAGACAGAGAGACAGTGACAGAGAGACAGAGAGAGAGATACACAGACTTGGAGAGAGACACGGACAGACAGAGAGAGACACAGAGAAAGACAGAGAGACAGCGAGAGACACAGAGAGACAGAGAGACAGAGAGAGACTTGGAGAGAGAGACAGCGAGACACGACAGACAGAGAGACAGAGAGAGACTTGGAGAGATACAGAGACAGAGAGAGACAGAGAGACAGTGACAGAGAGACAGAGAGAGAGATACACAGACTTGGAGAGAGACAAGGACAGACAGAGATAGACTTGGAGAGAGAGACAGAGAGACAGAGAGAGACTTGGAGAGAGAGACAGAGACAGAGAGAGACTTGGAGAGAGAGACAGAGAGAGAGATACTTGGAGAGAGACAGAGAGTGAGAGATACTTGGAGAGAGAGACAGAGAGACAGAGAGAGACTTGGAGAGAGAGACAGAGAGGGAGAGAGAGAGAGACAGAGAGACAAAGAGAGACTTGGAGAGAGATACAGAGAGACAGAGAGAGACAGAGAGACAGAGAGAGAGAGATACACAGACTTGGAGAGAGACACGACAGACAGAGAGAGACATGGAGAGAGAGAAAGAGACAGAGAGAGACTTGGAGAGAGAGAGAGAGAGATACTTGGAGAGAGAGACAGAGAGACAGAGAGAGACTTGGAGAGAGAGACAGAGAGACAGACTTGGAGAGAGAGAGAGAGACTTGGAGAGAGAGAGAGACAGAGAGAGACTTGGAGAGAGAGACACGGACAGACAGAGAGAGACTTGGAGGGAGACACGGATAGACAGGGAGAGACATGGAGAGAGAGACAGAGAGAGTCTTGGAGAGACAGACAGAGATAGACTTGGAGAGAGAGACAGGGAGAGAGACAGAGACAGAGAGAGACTTGGAGAGAGAGACAGAGAGTGAGAGAGACAGAGAGAGACAGAGAGACAGAGAGAGACTTGGAGAGAGAGACAGAGAGACAAAGAGAGACTTGGAGAGAGATACAGAGAGACAGAGAGAGACAGAGAGACAGTGACAGAGAGACAGAGAGAGAGATACACAGACTTGGAGAGAGACACGGACAGACAGAGAGAGACTTGGGGAGAGAGAAAGAGACAGAGAGACTTGGAGAGAGAGAGAGATACTTGGAGAGAGAGACAGAGAGACAGAGAGAGACTTGGAGAGAGAGACAGAGAGACTTGGAGAGAGACAGAGAGAGACTTGGAGAGAGACAGAGAGACTTGGAGAGAGAGACAGAGAGGGAGAGAGACAGAGAGACAGAGAGAGACTTGGAGAGAGAGACAGCGAGACACGGACAGACAGAGAGACAGAGAGAGACTTGAGAGAGATACAGAGACAGGGAGAGACAGAGAGACAGTGACAGAGAGACAGAGAGAGAGATACACAGACTTGGAGAGAGACACGGACAGACAGAGAGAGACACAGAGAAAGACAGAGAGACAGCGAGAGACACAGAGAGACAGAGAGACAGAGAGAGACTTGGAGAGAGAGACAGCGAGACACGGACAGACAGAGAGACAGAGAGAGACTTGAGAGAGATACAGAGACAGAGAGAGACAGAGAGACAGTGACAGAGAGACAGAGAGAGAGATACACAGACTTGGAGAGAGACAAGGACAGACAGAGATAGACTTGGAGAGAGAGACAGAGAGACAGAGAGAGACTTGGAGAGAGAGACAGAGACAGAGAGAGACTTGGAGAGAGAGACAGAGAGAGAGAGATACTTGGAGAGAGACAGAGAGTGAGAGATACTTGGAGAGAGAGACAGAGAGACAGAGAGAGACTTGGAGAGAGAGACAGAGAGGGAGAGAGAGAGAGACAGAGAGACAAAGAGAGACTTGGAGAGAGATACAGAGAGACAGAGAGAGACAGAGAGACAGAGAGAGAGAGATACACAGACTTGGAGAGAGACACGAACAGACAGAGAGAGACATGGAGAGAGAGAAAGAGACAGAGAGAGACTTGGAGAGAGAGAGAGAGAGAGATACTTGGAGAGAGAGACAGAGAGACAGAGAGAGACTTGGAGAGAGAGACAGAGAGACAGAGAGAAACTTGGAGAGAGAGAGAGAGACTTGGAGAGAGAGAGAGACAGAGAGAGACTTGGAGAGAGAGACAGCGAGACACGGACAGACAGAGAGACAGAGAGAGACTTGAGAGAGATACAGAGACAGGGAGAGACAGAGAGACAGTGACAGAGAGACAGAGAGAGAGATACACAGACTTGGAGAGAGACACGGATAGACAGAGAGAGACTTGGAGAGAGAGACAGCGAGACACGGACAGACAGAGAGACAGAGAGAGACTTGAGAGAGATACAGAGACAGAGAGAGACAGAGAGACAGTGACAGAGAGACAGAGAGAGAGATACACAGACTTGGAGAGAGACACGGACAGACAGAGAGAGACTTGGAGAGAGAGACAGAGACACAGAGAAAGACAGAGAGACAGCGAGAGACACAGAGAGACAGAGAGAGAGCGACACAGAGAGACAGAGACACAGAGAGACTTGAAGAGAGACTCGAAGAGACAGGGACACAGAGGGACTTGGAGAAAGACACAGAGAGACACAGAGAGATACAGAGACTCAGACAGATGGGGAGAGAGACAGAAAGAAAGAGATACAAAGACAGAGAGAGAGAACTTCGAGAGGAGTCTGGGTCAGTAACTCGTTCTCATAAGTGACAGGCAAAGTTTGCAGGAACATGACTGCTCCTTATCTTCTAAATGGGAAGGCTTCACTGTACCCATCCATACAAGACATTACTATTAGGGCTGCTTGACTTAGTAATAACAATAGGCTTTACAGAAAGCCTTTTTCCCTGTATAGCAACACATACAGTGAGGCAAAAAAGTATTTAGTCAGCCACCAATTGTGCAAGTTCTCCCACTTAAAAAGATGAGAGAGGCCTGTAAAAAAAGAAAATCCAGAAAATCACATTGTAGGAATTTATTTGCAAATTATGGTGGAAAATAAGTATTTGGTCAATAACAAAAGTTTATCTCAATGCTTTGTTATATGCCCTTTGTTGGCAATGACAGAGGTCAAATGTTTTCTGTAAGTCTTCACAAGATTTTCACACACTGTCGCTGGTATTTTGGCCCATTCCTCCATGCAGATCTCCTCTAGAGCAGTGATGTATTGGGGCTGTTGCTGGGCAACACGGACTTTCAACTGCCTCCAAAGATTTTCTATGGGGTTGAGATCTGGAGACTGGCTAGGCCACTCCAGGACCTTGAAATGCTTCTTACGAAGCCACTCCTTTGTTGCCCGGGAGGTGTGTTGGGGATCATTGTCATGCTGAAAGACCCAGCCACGTTTCATCTTCAATGCCCTTGCTGATGGAAGGAGGTTTTCACTCAAAATCTCACGATACATGGCCCCATTCATTCTTTCCTTTACACGGATCAGTTGTCTTGGTCCCTTTGCAGAAAAACAGCCCCAAAGCATGATGTTTCCACCCCCATGCTTCACAGTAGGTATGGTGTTCTTTGGATGCAACTCAGCATTTTTTGTCCTCCAAACACGACGGGTTGAGTTTTTACCAAAAAGTTATATTTTGGTTTCATCTGACCATTTGACATTCTCCCAATCTTCTTCTTGATCATCCAAATGCTCTCTAGCAAACTTCAGACGGGCCTGGACATGTGCAGGCTTAAGCAGGGGGACACGTCTGGCACTGCAGGATTTTCTGGATTATTTTTCTCATTTTGTCTGTCATAGTTGAAGTGTACCTATGATGAAAATGCACTATTGTAAAGTGGCTGTTCCACTGGATGTCATAAGGTGAATGCACCAATTTGTAAGTCGCTCTGGATAAGAGCGTCTGCTAAATGACTTAAATGTAATGTAAATGTAAAATTACAGGCCTCTCTCATCTTTTTAAGTGGGAGAACTTGCACAATTGGTGGCTGACTAAATACTTTTTTGCCCCACTGTATGGTATTTAAACAGGAAAAGATACTGTAATATAAAGCTATAATTGTTTGTCAACAACCAATTTGATATGGGAAATGATTGAGGGTATAAATGTATGTTGTTGTTCATATAAAAGCCACATCTATAAATTGACACATTGGGTAATTAAACCCATACAATCATGTTCCAGTCTAAATATATTTGTCTTGGAAGAATACAGTACAGCTGGCACATTGCCTTTTCCAACTAACTAAAACTCCTCTTGGCTCAGCATGTGCAGCCATCGACAAAGTCAAGCTATAATTAGATTGGGTAGAAACTAGGAATGCCAACCAGAAAATGGAGGTCACGATCTCTGCAGTATGTGCAGCCATCCTGGGGTAGGGACGTTCTGGTATGACTCTGACTGAAGGGCATTGGACTAAGGTGAGGTAAAGTAGCTACCATAGAAATAGAATCCCTAGAACGGAGGTCTCCCGAGTGGTGCAGCGGTCTAAGGTACTGCATTGCAGTTTTTGAGGAGTCACTACAGACCCGGGTTCGATCCTGGGCTGTGTCACAGCCAGCCGTGACCGGGAGATCCATGAGGCAGCACACAATTGTCCCAGCGTTGTTCAGGTAAGGGGAAGGTTTGGCCGACCGGGATGTCCTTGTCCCATCGCGCTCTAGCAACTCCTGGTGGCGGGCCGGGCGCCTGCAAGCTGACCACGGTTGCCCGTTTGGCGTTTCCTCCGACACATTGGTGCGGCTGGCTTCCGGGTTAAGCGAGCAGTGTGTCAAGAAGCAGTTCGGCTTGGCAGGGTCGTGTTTCGGAAGACGCGTGGCTCTCGACCTTCACCTGACCCGAGTCCGAAAGGGAGTTGCAGCGTTGGGACAAGACTGTAACTACCAATTGGGGAGAAAAAGGGGAAAAGTAGGTTAGGATATTAGGATATTATATTATAGCCACTAGCTCTGCCTTGGTACAGCACGTCAGGGTTATTTATGGAGGCATGGAGAGACAGTCACTCATGCTCCATCACACGCCGAGCCCACCATTCACCACCTACCCTCCTCCCTCCATTCCTATCCCTCCATCTCGCCCTCATACAGACCCGTACATACAGATAGCCCTCATCAGTATTCCTGAGGTAGAACAGAGCAGAGCAGAGTGGGCCGTAGCTGTTGGAGGTGGACACTTGTCACAGGATGCCAGGCAGCTTCCAGGCAGCGTGTTAATCCACTACCCACTGGGAGCAGCCTGGGGGGCTCAGGCAGGCATATGTTGAACGGACCGAGCCGCTGTAGCCTTCCAGCCAAGTCTACCAGACAGTCACACACAGATAGACATCACACAAATGGGCACTACACAGGTACAGCTTGAGGGGTGTCGAAAAAAAGTGCAACTTTGTCTATTGTGCAACTCACCCAGGGGGGAGTGGGGGTATTGAGGAGGGGGTGAGATGTGTCAGAGTGAGAGAGAGAGAGCGAAGCTGAAAAAGCACACACACACACACAGATTGGATTCTTCAAGTACCCACTCCTCAATGAATTGAGGTTGAGGCATTTTTGGGGGGAGTCGATGTGTCATACTATTTCCTCGTAGCCAGTCTTAGCCAGTCCTGTCCTCTGTAATCTTACCTCTGGCATACTATCATACTGTGTTGTGTGGGATACATGGAAAATAGCACAAGTACGTAATGATTCAAGACATGAGTAAACATGCAATCATGTGCAGAAGCAGTGTACTAGCAGCCTAGTGTTCAGACATACTATCAGCGTCTCTGAATAGCGTAGAGATAGGCGCTCGTTTGGACACCCTGTGAGTTATGCTCCCAGGCTAAGCAGCTGAGCAGTACAGCTGCTCTCTCTCTCTGATAGAAATGTGCAACACTCATCCGAGTCTCTTCAGATCACAGGAAACAACAGTTTCCTTGTTCAAACTGACAGGACAATTAGAGAGGAGGAATATCGGCTGTCCTGTCTGTGTACGATAACAAAATCACTTAGCGCAGTTCTGATTCGAACAAGACACAACCAATGTGGTGGAAACTGGTTAGTGGACGTGCCATTGCATTTGAATTGGCAGTGACCCCTTACAGATTTGCCCTGAGTCTTTTAGTGGACTACAGAGCACTTACTTTATTTTGTTTAAACTGCAGCTGTGAGAATGATGCATTATTCATCTCTGTCTACAGAACCACCACCATCCTGCTTCCCCAGCTCTATAACATTATAACTACCCTGACTGTATAACAGCACTATAACACTATAACTACCCTGACTGTATAACAGCACTATAACTACCCTGAGTGTATAACAGCACTATAACTACCCTGACTGTATAACAGCTCTATAACATTATAACTACCCTGACTGTATAACAGCTCTATAACTACCCTGACTGTATAACAACACTATAACATTATAACTACCCTGACTGTATAACAGCACTATAACTCCCCTGAGTGTATAACAGCACTATAACATTATAACTACCCTGACTGTATAACAGCACTATAACATTATAACTACCCTGACTGTATAACAGCACTATAACATTATAACTACCCTGACTGTATAACAGCACTATAACATTATAACTACCCTGACTGTATAACAGCACTATAACATTATAACTACCCTGACTGTATAACAGCACTATAACTCCCCTGAGTGTATAACAGCACTATAACATTATAACTACCCTGACTGTATAACAGCACTATAACATTATAACTACCCTGACTGTATAACAGCACTATAACATTATAACTACCCTGACTGTATAACAGCACTATAACATTATAACTACCCTGACTGTATAACAGCACTATAACATTATAACTACCCTGACTGTATAACAGCACTATAACATTATAACTACCCTGACTGTATAACAGCACTATAACATTATAACTACCCTGACTGTATAACAGCACTATAACATTATAACTACCCTGACTGTATAACAGCACTATAACATTATAACTACCCTGACTGTATAACAGCACTATAACTACCCAGTACCCATCCCCCCCTGACAACCAACCTCCCCCCTAGGAACTGGAACCACCTGCACCTTGATACCTTAGCTGTCTACCTTCCCTCCCCCTGACAACCTGCACCTTGATACCTTAGCTGTCTACCTTCCCTCCCCCTGACAACCTGCACCTTGAAGCCTTAGCTGTCTACCTTCCCTCCCCCTGACAACCTGCACCTTGATGCCTTAGCTGTCTACCTTCCCTCCTCCTGACAACCTGCACCTTGATGCCTTAGCTGTCTACCTTCCCTCCCCCTGACAACCTGCACCTTGATACCTTAGCTGTCTACCTTCCCTCCCCCTGACAACCTGCACCTTGATGCCTTAGCTGTCTACCTTCCCTCCCCTGACAACCTGCACCTTGATGCCTTAGCTGTCTTCCTTCCCTCCCCCTGACAACCTGCACCTTGATGCCTTAGCTGTCTACCTTCCCTCCCCCTGACAACCTGCACCTTGATGCCTTAGCTGTCTACCTTCCCTACCCCTGACAACCTGCACCTTGATGCCTTAGCTGTCTACCTTCCCTCCCCTGACAACCTGCACCTTGATGCCTTAGCTGTCTACCTTTCCTCCCCCTGACAACCTGCACCTTGATGCCTTAGCTGTCTACCTTCCCTCCCCTGACAACCTGCACCTTGATGCCTTAGCTGTCTACCTTCCCTCCCCTGACAACCTGCACCTTGATGCCTTAGCTGTCTACCTTCCCTCCCCCTGACAACCTGCACCTTGATGCCTTAGCTGTCTACCTTCCCTCCCCTGACAACCTGCACCTTGATGCCTTAGCTGTCTACCTTCCCTCCCCTGACAACCTGCACCTTGATGCCTTAGCTATCTACCTTCCCTCCCCTGACAACCTGCACCTTGATGCATTAGCTGTCTACCTTCCCTCCCCCTGACAACCTGCACCTTGATGCCTTAGCTGTCTACCTTCCCTCCCCTGACAACCTGCACCTTGATGCCTTAGCTGTCTACCTTCCCTCCACCTGACAACCTGCACCTTGATGCATTAGCTATCTACCTTCCCTCCCCTGACAACCTGCACCTTGATGCCTTAGCTCTCTACCTTCCCTCCCCTGACAACCTGCATCTTGAAGCCTTAGCTGTCTACCTTCCCTCCCCTGACAACCTGCACCTTGATGCCTTAGCTATCTACCTTCCCTCCCCCTGACAACCTGCACCTTGATGCCTTAGCTCTCTACCTTCCCTCCCCTGACAACCTGCACTTTGATGCCTTAACTGTCTACCTTCCCTCCCCCTGACAACCTGCACCTTGATGCCTTAGCTGTCTACCTTCCCTCCCCCTGACAACCTGCACCTTGATACCTTAGCTGTCTACCTTCCCCCCTGACAACCAGCACCTTGATGCCTTAGCTGTCTACCTTCCCTCCCCTGACAACGAGCACCTTGATACCTTAACTTTCTACCTTCCCTCCCCCTGACAACCTGCACCTTGATACCTTAGCTTTCTACCTTCCCTCCCCTGACAACCAGCACCTTGATGCCTTAGCTGTCTACCTTCCCTCCCCCTGACAACCTGCACCTTGATACCTTAGCTGTCTACCTTCCCTCCCCCTGACAACCTGCACCCACCCTGGGGGAGATGTGGGTTACCATCTCACTCCTCTCTCGTCTTCTCTCCCACTCAGTGAGACAAACACATGTTCTGCTTCTTACCTCCATTCATTCACCTCTCTCCTCACCCCTTTCCTCTCCCACTTAGCGAGCAAAACACCCCTCTGCTCCCGCTGGGGCTGCCTCCTCTCTCTTCCTCTCTTCTCCTCTCTCCCCTCGTGATCACATCACCCCTCACGTGTCTTCTCTCCCACTTTGGGAGCAAAACATCCCCTTTGCATTTTTATGCTTTATTCAATGAGCTGAGGGCTTCCAAGCTGTATCTGCAGATCAGCAGTATAACTTGCCAGTCCATGCCAAGCTACTGACACTTGGAAAAGTCCAGTCCCTAAGGGTGCCCGCATCCCTGGAACACGGCAACATACCACACTACAACACCAGACCCTTTTAACAAGCTGCTGCCTGTCATTACCTGTAGAGTGTGTAAGGATAGTTGTCCTGCCAACAAGTTAGGTATTGTGTTCCCTAGGTAACATACAGTACATTCCCCATGCAGTGTATCCTGGAATCTGGCATAGTACAAAGATGGAACACAATAAGCATAGCAGGCTACCAACGAGAACTCTGTAAATACTGTTTGTGGGTATGAGGAAGCTTGAGCAAGCACTGCTCGATCCCCTAACCAGACTGGAGCCAGTGTGGTACTGTTTCTAGGGAGGGTAGGTTTGACTGATACTCACCCAGGCGATGGAAAGCCTCCGTGGCTGCTTGTCGTAGGTTCTGCATCCCAGCGTTGGTTCCTGCCTGGTGGTACTGTGGAACTGCTGTGGAACCGCTATAGAACCTCACTTCCACCCCAGCATCCTTAGAATTGGACCCAGCTACAGCAGCGCTCTCATCTCAGTCACAGCCCCTCCTTGTCTTCAACCTCGGACGTAAACAGCTTTAGCCACACAGACAGGAATTTCCTACTTTCCCTTTTTTCTTCTTCCTCCTTTTGCCTGAAGGTGCTCTTGCCTCCTCTATTACTCTCTCTGTTTTGCTCTCTCCCTCTCACAATATTACACTGTATCCTCCCTCTCTCTCTTTCTCTTCTTTCTCCCTGTCCCCTCCTGCTGACAGTTCCTCTGCTGCCTGCGAGGCAACATTCAATAGCCAATCAGCGGAGTCAGATAGGAGGCACTGCCCAATGAGCTCTCAGTGGAGGAGAGAGCCGGGGCTGTTGGTGTGTTTTGAAAGGTTGGAGCTTGAGCATTGTGTTCAGGGGTCAATAATGTGTGTGTGTGCTGTGGCCAGAAGTGAGCCACGCTTTTGATCATCTTCATTTCAATAACTCAAGCATAGATTGGTTAGAAAAACAACATCTAAATCGGCACACAGAAACTAGAGGCCGTGAGTAACTTGGTCAAAAAGAATGGCACCGATTGGCCAGTAGTCTCACTTAGACCCTCATATTCGCCGACCCGTTTGACCTCGAGACTTGAAATACAGGTGTCTTTCCTCATGCTGAACAAATTTGCCTCAAGGACCCGTAAGGTCCATTAGGATAGATTTTCCTCCATCTTGGACATTTTGGAAAACCTGAAAAACACATTCTCACGAACCATATGTCCAAAGAACACCAAGTTTGGTATGTAGGTCCATGGTACATCGCTTAACTTAGTTTGAGAAATGCTTGATTGGTTAAGATATGTCCTGATTTATCAATAACTCAGACATCAGATTTGACATGTCCAAAGACATGGCCGCACGATAACAGCAGATGCATATTAGCAACTAATGCTAAAATATGCCAAAAATATTTATATTTTTAAACATTTGAAAAACTTATTCTCATGAACCATAGGACCAATTAACACATCAAATGAGTTAGTAACAAATCCAAAATCAGATTTTTTGTGTCCATTTAAACCGCTGTAAATCTACTCCACAGCGGCCTATCGACTTGAAATGTGTCACCACTATCGTGGACGTCCCTAAGATGAACCGTGCTGAATTTGGTTTTGATACCTGAAAAAACAAGGAAACTATGAACAACTCATTCATTGCATATGTAATGCTAATGCTCAAAATGATCTGCAATCATCTTCTCCTCATGAACTATACAGTGGCAAGAAAAAGTATGTGAACCCTTTGGAATTACCTGGATTTCTGCATAACTTTGACATACAATTTCATCTGATCTTCATCTAAGTCACAACAATAGACAAACTCAGTGTGCTTAAACTAATAACACACACATTATTGTATTTTTCTTGTCTATATTGAATACATCATTTAAACATTCACAGTGTAGGTTGGAAAAAGTATGTGAAACCCAAGGCTAATGACTTCTCCAAAAACTAATTGAAGTCAGGAGTCAACTAACCTGGAGTCGAATCAATTAGACGAGATTGGAGAGTTTGGTTAGAACTGCCCTGACCGATAAAAAACACTCACAAAATTTGAGTTTGCTATTCACAAGAAGCATTGCCTGATGTGAACCATGCCTCAAACAAAAGAGATCTCAGAAGAACTAAGATTAAGAATTGTTGCCTTGCATAAAGCTGGAAAGGGTGACAAAATTATCTCTAAAAGTCAGTCCACGGACAGACAAGTTGTCAAATCAAATCAAATGTATTTATATAGCCCTTCTTACATTAGCTGATATCTCAAAGTGCTGCACAGAAACGCAGCCTAAAACCCCAAACAGCAAGCAATGCAGGTGTAGAAGCACGGTGGCTAGGAAAAACTCCCTAGAAAGGACAAAACCTAGGAAGAAACCTAGAGAGGAAACAGGCTATGAGGGAAGAGGTGAAAAAAAATATTGTTCTCTATCAACAATGACAAGCCACCAGGGTCTGACAATCTAGATGGAAAATTACTGAGGATAATAGCAGAAATATGCCACTCCTGTTTGCAACATCTTCAATTTAAGCCTACTAGAGAGCGTGTGCCCTCAGGCCTGGAGGGAAGCTTTACTGGCTCAAATAGCCGACCAATCAGCCTGTTACCAACCCTTAGTAAACTTCTGGAAATAATTGTGTTTGACCAGATACAATGCTATTTTACAGTAAACAAACTGACAACAGAGTTTCAGCATGCTCATAGGAAAGGACACTCAACAAGCACAGCACTTACACAAATGACTGATGATTTGCTGAGAGAAATTGATGATAAAACGATTGTGGGGGCTGTCTTGTTAGACTTCAGTGCAGCTTTTGACATTATTGATCATAGTCTGCTGCTGGAAAAACGTATGTGTTATGGCTTTACACCCCCTGCTATACTGTGGATAAAGAGTTACTTGTCTAACAGAACACCGAGGCTGTTCTTTAATGGAAGCCTCTCAAATATAATCCAGTTAGAATCAGGAATTCCCCAGTGTAGCTGTTTAGGCCCCTTGCTTTTTTCAATTTTTACTAACGACATGCCACTGACTTTGAGTAAAGCCAGAGTTTCTATGTATGCAGACGACTCAACACTATACACGTCAGCTACTACAGCAACTGAAATTACTGAAACACTCAACAAAGAGCTGCAGTTAGTTTCAGTGTGGGTGACAAGGAATAAGTTAGCCCTAAATATTTCTAAAACTTAAAGCATTGTATTTGGAACAAAACACTCACTAAACCCTAAACCTCAACTAAATCTTGTAATAAATAATGTGGAGATTGGGGAAGTTGAGATGACTAAACTAACTGCTTGGAGTAACACGATATTGTAAACTGTCATGGTCAAAACATGTTGATACAACAGTAGCTAAGATGGGGAGAAGTCTGTCTATGATAAAGCGAGGCTCTGCCTTCTTAACAACACTATCAACACGGCAGGTCCTACAGGTCCTAGTTTTGTCATACCTTGACTACTGTTCAGTCGTGTGGTCAGGTGCCATAAAAAAGGACTTAGGAAAATGGCAATTGGCTCAGAATAAGGCAGCATGGCTGGCCCTTGGATGTACACAGAGAGCTAATTTGAATAATATGCATGTCAATCTCTCCTGGCTGAAAGTGGAGGAGAGACTGACTTCAACACTACTTTTATTAATGAAAGGTATTGAAATGTTGAATGCACCGAGCTGTCTGCCTAAACTACTGGCACACAGCTCGGACACCCATGCATACCCCACAAGACATGCCACAAGAGGTCTCTTCACAGTCCTCAAGTCCAGAACAGACTATGGGAGGCACACAGTACTACTGTCAGAGTGTGCGCAACTGGTCGAAGGAAGTCAGGTGCAGGAGAGCAGAGATGAGTGAACAGGCACACTTTATTCAGGCCGAGGAAAACAGCCAGACGCAACTGAGTCACAACACTCCGGCCCAAGGGAAAAAGCGAATGTGCACAAATGACACAAAATGGCACAAAATACAAAAACCACGGGAACAACCATACCCTAGGGCAAAACCAGCCTGAAGAGTCACACACGTAATGAAACGAACAATACCACACACAGACATGGGGGGAACAGAGGATAATATACACGTGGAGTAATGAGGGGATATAAACCAGGTGTGCGGAAAAACAAGACAAAACAAATGGAAAATGAAAGGTGGAGCGGCAATGGCTAGAAGACCGGGGACGTCGACCGCCGAACGCCACCCGAACAAGGAGAGGAACCAACTTCGGTGGGAGTCATGACAACTACATAGAGCCATGACTACATGGAACTCTATTCCACATCAAGAAACTGACGCAAACAGTAAAATTAGATTTAAAAAGCAGACCTTATGGAACAGCGGGGACTGTGAAGCAACACACACACACTGGCACAGACACACGCGCACACACTATACATACACATGGATTTAGTACTGTAGATAGGTGATAGTGGTGGAGTAGGGACTTGAGGGCACACAGTGTGTTATGAGGGAGCATCATGGTTTGGAGCTGCTTTACTGCCTCAGGGCCTGGACAGCTTGCTATCATCGATGGAAAAATGAATTCCCAACTTTATCAAGACATTTTGCAGGAGAATGTAAGGCTATCTGTCTGCCAATTGAAGTGCAAAAGAAGTTAGGTGATGCAACAGGACAACAACACAAACGACAGAAGTAAATCAACAACAGAATGGCTTGAACAGAAAAAAATGTGCCTTCTGGAGTGGCCCAGTCAGTCCTGACCTCAACCCGATTGAGATGCTGTGGCATGACCTCAAGAGAGCGGTTCACACCAGACATCCCAAGAATATTGTGGATCTGAAACTGTTTTGTAAAGAGGAATGGTCCAAAATTTAACCTGACCATTGTGCAGGTCTGATCCGCAACAACAGAAAACATTTGGTTGAGGTTCAGGGCCTCCCGGGTGGCGCAGTGGTAAAGGGCGCTTACTGCAGCACCAGCTGTGCGACCAGAGACTCTGGGTTCGTGCCCAGGCTCTGTTGTAACCAGCCGCGACCGGGAGGTCAGTGGGGCGTCGTCCGAGGGAGGGCTTGGCCGGTATGTCCATGTCTCATCGCGTGACCTAACCAAGATTGCCAGGTGCACAATGTTTCCTCCAACACATTGGTACGGCTGGCTTCCGGGTTGGATGCGCGCTGTGTTAAGAAGCAGTGCGGCTTGGTTGGGTTGTGTTTCGGAGGATGCATGACTTTCAACCTTTGTCTCTTCCAAGCCCATACGGGAGTTGTAGCAATGAGACAAGATACTACTAACAATGCGGGAGAAAAAGGGGTCAAATTCAACAACAAAATGTTTTATTAAATTCAAGGGTGAATGTGAATGTGAATGTTTACAGGGTGTGTTCAATAAAGACATGAACAATTATAATTGTTTATGTGTTATTACACAGACAAAACAAATGGAAAATGAAAGGTGGAGCAGCGATGGCTAGAAGACCAATTTATGCAAAAATCCAGGTAATTCTAAAGGGTTCACTTTTTCTTCCCACTGTATGTCAGAGTCACTCCAGATTTTGTATTTAGAGTCATTCAAATATGACTGCACTGTACCTATATATACAAGTTAGCACATACTCTAAATCTAAAATAATAATAATAATAAAATAATGTTTTTTTCACTGATTGCACATAAAGAAATATAGCTCCTACCTGCACCCGTTTTTCACCTTGACATTGACACACATTAATCAAATAGGAAATTACAGTGTAAAACAGCAGAATTCCATATCTGGTGTATTTCAAAATAGATAGCTAACAAAGCTAAGCCACTTGACAGAATCGATGTAATAATTTAAATTTTTGAAAGGCAAGAAAATACGCACGCTTTGAGGCCTCTCGGCTTCCGTTCAACTTGTGGTCACAACGACAAAGCGAAAATAAAAAGGATAGCAATTAGCTAGCCAGCTAATCTCTTGCATGACTCAGTCGCTGTACATTTCACAGGTTTATGAAAAAAATGGATATGGTCAGGGGACCGGTAAGTGAAAGACAATTGTATCTCAGATTGTAAATAATACATGGTTAGTAGCTACAGTACAAGGAGCAAGTGGGAGGATACATGTCAGCTCCGAGTTGTTATTTAACGTTAGTTATACGGAGACTATAACGAAGTCAATACAGTACTGAGACTGTCAAAGGCTTCTAGTAATTTTGACGTGATCCTCCGAGCTATTTGCGTCATTTCAAGCAAACGCATTAGCTAATGGACTGAAAATAGTATTTCATCAAATAAATAGTTAATAGTATCTTGCTAACGTCAGTTAGCTGGCTACTCAAATAAGGGGGGGGGGGGTCAGTGTTCGCTAGTTTACCTCACTCCCACATAATTGACAGCTAGCCATGTAAACCTTGAAAAGAAAATCTCTCTCCTGTCAACAACAGCACAAGCTTTCGCGTACTGTCACTCGTGCTGGTTATTCTGAAGCCACCCTAGCTACCTGTAGGGTCTGTATGCAATTCAGTTAGGCAGTGTTACCATTAGCTAGTCATTTTTGTAAGTGTCCAATGTTGTTTACCGTATTCGATACAGGGCTGAATTTAGAAACGGATTTGGAGTTTTTCAAGTTGAATTTCACCAGTCTATGCATCAGCATTGCCATGGATAAATCTCAGTGATGGAGTCCCAGAGGAAAAGGTATGTAGCCCATAGGTAGGGTGTTGTCAATAAATGTTATGTGATCATCGTATGACAACAAATAATATTTTTCGTGGAAGTCTATGCCCTCCCAAAGCTCTTGTTGTTTCTCTAGCTAGCTACTTACTATAACTTCTGTTCCAGGGCATGTTTTATCTTGGTAATTCAAAAACAATGTATGCTATATCAGTGTGGTTGTTCAGAATCCTTGAGACATGACTTGTCAATGTCTGTCTGTCTGTTTGACTGACTGTCTACTTCTGTATGTATTCTACAGCTCTGGTGAGGAGGACAGTTCAGGGGAGCGAGGGTCACTCCACACCTGGAAGGGCTACTCCTATAGTGTCACCCCAGAGAGAGTGCTCCTGTCCAGGCCTGTGCTGCAGGCTGCCCTGGGAACACGCCATGGGGTTCTACTGGTGGAGGGTGAGAGTCCATGGACAGCCTTTGATATAATGGCAAAACTCTGACATTTATGATTAGCCTGCTTGATCTATAATTAAAATATTAATTTATTTTGCTTTGTTTTTTAAAATTACTTATGTACACATACTACTGACAATCATTTCTAACAGCTCCTCTTGTCTAATAACTGGATTGTTGTGTTGTGGTGTATTTAGGCGGGCAGGTGTACAGCTTCGGTGAGTTCCCATGGAAACAGAGCCAGGTGTTGGAGGTGGGCCCCCTGAAGCCTGTCCTAGAGAGCGCTCTCAGTGGCCAGCGTGTGGTTGCCGTGGCAGCGGGCAGTTTCCATAGCGGGGCGCTTACCGAGGATGGCGGGGTCCACATGTGGGGGGAGAACTCGTTCGGCCAGTGTGGCCTGTCCAGCCTCACTGTAGTCCCCAACCCTACTCCAGTGGCTATCATGGACCCCGACACCAGCCCCCCCCATACCATCCGGGTCCTGGAGCTGGCCTGCGGGGAGCAGCACTCCCTTGCTCTCTCTGCCCAGCACGAGGTGTGGGCCTGGGGCAGCGGCTGCCAGCTGGGCCTGGTCACCACCATCTTCCCGGTTTGGAAGCCCCAAAAGGTGGAGCACCTGGTGGGCAGACATGTCCTTCAGGTGGCCTGTGGGGCCTTCCACAGCCTTGCCTTGGTGCGTTGCCTACCACCTCAGGAGTCCCGGCGGCCCCTGCCAGACAAGTGTGGCCAGTGCAACCAGCTGCTCTACACCATGACGGACAAGGAGGACCACGTCATTATCTCAGATAGTCATTACTGCCCCCTAGGGGTGGAGTTGCTGGCTGAAGGAGAGGCCAGGCTGGGGCCTGGAAGGTCCCCTCCACTAGGGCTTCTGAGCTCCCCTTCAGAGCCCCTCCTCTCCTCTCATACCTCTGCCTCAGCGCCAGGTCCCCATCCATCCATAACAGAACATACAGACTATGAGAGGGGGAGGACAGTGGCACAGAATGGGGAAGTCTTGACCACCACAGATGCTGACATCTCTGCTTCTGGGACAGACTCTGATCGATGTGTGGGGGGTGCAGGGTCTCGGAACTCCCCCTACCCTGATGATCAGGCAGTGAAAGAATATCTCAAGAAACTATCTGACACCTCTTTGGCTGAGGAGACTGCCAAGATGACCATAGCAGGAGCAAGTTTTCTGGTTAGTAGTGATGAGTTGATGCTTTAAGCCTAAAGCTACCCAATGTTGTGTACTTGGTGGGTGACAAATTGACTTTCTTGTAGTTTGAGGTCTTTGAAAAGTGACAATGAGCTGTCACGCTGTGTTTCCTGGGTTGTGTTCATTAAGGCACGCAAAGTTAAACATTTTTTGCTAAAGATAACTAAAATGTGCTTTTCTTACAGGTCATAGGAAGTCTTCCTGTTTCTGTCAGTTTTCTTTTGTGTGTTGCCTAATGCACCTTGTGTTTGTTTCAGCCCCCAGCAGATAGCCTTGACCTCCTGACCTCTGATCTCATCCCCGGGGTCATGCCAGTGACCACCAGCTCTGCCCTCAACAACCTGGTCTCATCCTGTGCCTCCGCCGTGGGCGAGAGAGTGGTCTCCACCTACGAGGCTCTGTCCCTGAAGAAGATGATTAACTACTACTACCCTGGGGTTGGGGGTGTAGCAGGAGTACCCGGTGGGTTTCCAGGGGGACCTGCGGAGGTGCGGGTGCGTCTGGAGGAGTCCATGCAGGGGAAGAAGAGCTGCAGCACGGGGGATATCCGTGAGGAGGAAGCAGAGGGCCTGAGTCGACGTCTCTCTCTGCCTGGACTCCTCTCTCAGGGTAGATACGCTGTTCGTCTCTTATCCTCCTCCTCTGCTCATCGCCTCTTATCCTTATCTTCCTCCTATACTCTGATGTGTAATTATGCGTGTGTGTCCCAACTCATCCAGCCTGCGAACATATCGAACGTCCATCTGAACTACAGTACTATGCAGTATGTTTTGGATTGCTGTGAAGTGTGTGTGTGTAACGTTATGTGGGTTAGTCAGTGAACGGTGGTTTTTGTTCTGAGATTAAAGCACTCCGCCATAGAGGAATGTGAGGCCATATTAATGTGAGGACTTAACCAGAAGGTTTACAGTAAGGAATGAGAGAGAGAGAGAGAGAGAGGAGGGGAGGGTGTGAGAATAAGATTGAGAAGAAGGGAGCGAAAGGGAAGGAGAGAGAGCTGGGGAAGTCGGTGTGAAAAAATATACATCTGTGAGGGGGGGGGGCAAGATGGCCTAATAATCTCTTGAGAAACAGTCAGTGGTAGGGCCTGCAGTAACGGCGGAATCTTCTATTGTCACTTTGGTAGGGTGAAAGCTGAGGCAGGATTTGTCCCTAGCTCTCTGAGGTTGTCTTAAGTGAATTTTGGATATGCAAGAAACTAATTTGACACATGGGTATAATACACGCTTGAACATTTCCTGTGAAACGGGACAAATTAAAACACCCACCAAATGATTATTATTCGCTCTCTGCTGCAGCCAAGGGGATAGACAGCTCACCGCTCTCTCTCTGGGCTGGCAGATGGCTCTCTCTCTGGGCTGGCAGATGGCTCTCTCTCTGGGCTGGCAGATGGCTCTCTCTCTGGGCTGGCAGATGGCTCTCTCTCTGGGCTGGCAGATGGCTCTCTCTGGGCTGGCAGATGGCTCTCTCTCTGGGCTGGCAGATGGCTCTCTCTCTGGGCTGGCAGATGGCTCTCTCTCTGGGCTGGCAGATGGCTCTCTCTCTGGGCTGGCAGATGGCTCTCTCTCTGGGCTGGCAGATGGCTCTCTGTCTGGGCTGGCAGATGGCTCTCTCTGTGGGAGCAACCAACCCATGCCTCCCCAGTGCCGTCTCGGTCTGTCTGTCATCATTAACAGTCCCTCCCATACTCTTACTGTGGTACAGGACCTGTCTCCAGCGGGGCTCAATGCCTTGTCGTCTGGAGGATGCTGTGAGGGCTGCGCTTCTGGGTTATTGCAGGGGCTTAGAAATGTTTTGTATTTCCAGAGTAGATGATCACTCTATGACTAAACCAGTCAGCCTGAGCATTTCATACAGTTGTTTACACTCACCTGTGGAACAGAGACTTCATCTGTAACATTAACAGCAGTTGACCGCCGTAACTGAACATGGTTTGGGAGGAAGCGTAGAAAATGTACCATTTTAAGAAACATATCGGTCTGTCTCCGTCTGTAGTGTCCCCCAGGTTGCTGCGGAGGGCCAGCCGGCCCAGGGTGCGAGCGGTGCCCCTCACCCCTGTGGGAGGGCTCCCAGAGGCGGGGGAGCTGCTCCCCTCCCTGCAGACCGAGGTGTGGAGCTGGGGGCGGGGCGAGGAGGGCCAGCTAGGCCACGGGGACAACCTCCCCAGGTCAGTGTCCACTCTATATCAATCGTTGGGGGATGAGAACCATGATTGACAGTTGTGTAGGCCAGTAAAGCATCAGAGTATGAGCGCTGAATCTGACCTAGAATCTGTTTGGCTTTTGCGATAAATAAGATTACATGGACAGGTCGGACCTGATCCTAGATCAGCACTCCTACTCTGAAATGCTTTGGCCCTGGTTGTTGACTGAGAGGTGTTTCTGACCTGCAGGCTGCAGCCACTGTGCATCAAGTGCCTGAGCAGTAAGGAGGTGGTGCTTGTGGCTGCTGGGGCACATCACTCCCTGGCCCTGACTGCACAGTCCCAGGTCAGAAACTACATTATCACTCCTCGTGGGAGTCTTGAGGGATTCCTCCCAACTGTGTGAACATTTTGTGTGTTTGTGTGCGTGTGTGTGTTCAAGGTCTTCTCCTGGGGTAGTAACAGCTCTGGCCAGCTGGGACACATGGCATCTCCTACTACTATCCCTCGCCTTGCCAAGGTAAGTGTGTTTCTTTTAATTGAGGAAAATGGTGCCCATACAGTATTCATTAGCACACACCAAGCCAGTGTTCCTCCTTTATTCATCCAGCAGCGACGCCCCATCGCTGGGCAATGCATGTGAAGGGTGTTCTTTGGCTCCCTGCTACCTTGGCCACGGCTGCTGAAAACAAGGAGAAGGAGAAACACTAGGAGAAACACTGCTAACCTTATACCCACATGAATAAACTCTGCAACAGAGATTTAAAGCACTCTCCGTCGTAGAACAATAACGCCACATTTCCACTGGGGATTTAACCCAGTGTTTCCTTCAACGCTCGCCGGCTCCTGCGTCTCACTGGGCCATGGCTCCAGCAGCCCTGCTCTGACTTGGAGCCAAGCCCTGGGTTCTTTTCGGATTTTTATTTAACTGTGAACTTGCACACCTCACGAAGCAACGGTCTTGAATGATGCGGAGGTTGTTGTTTCTGCTCGCCACCAGTCTCCTGATAGAAACACAATAAGACGACCTCAACATAAAACACAGGAGACACCCTGGTGTGGGGCTAAGTCTCAATGGAAAAGCACCCTCCGTTGCTTACAGTGGTCGCATATCATAGGACAAATATATTTGTGCAGGACTGTTTGTATAAGCGTGAGTAGCCTTGATGTGTATCTCCTTTATCTGTAGCATGAGGCAGCTTGATGTACAAATACACCCCCTGGACAGGACACTAGTCTATCGCAGAGCCTTCCCTCCAATCTATCTCCTTAATGCTGATTGCCAAACAGACGCGTCAGGTCCCATTTTTACAGTCTTTGGTATGCCTCGGCCGGGGATCGAGCTCCCAACCCTGATCTGCTATGTTTGTCCCTGGTGTGACCCTGTAGCTGTCTGAGGGGATCCGTGTCTGGGACGTGGGTGCGGGGGCGCAGCACACCCTCCTCCTGGCCGATGGGGACTGTTATCAGCCCATCCTTTACTATAGCGGACAGCAGGTCAGAGAGGGGGTGCAGGACACACCCCAGGACCAGACGGAGGGGTACAGCTACACCCAGCAACCAGTGCTGCTCCCCTTCTGCATGAACGTGAGTAGTGGATCACACACACACAGTACTGAACCCCTGCTTTGTTCGACTTTTATTGTAGTAAGCATCTGCTTCGTGATTTCAACTGCCATTTGGCCTGACTGTGGTGTGTGTGGGTTTGTGTATCCGTGTTTTAGTTGGGCTACGTGAGCGGTGTATTTGCAGGGGGCCAGAGCTGCGTGGCGCTAGCCGACCGCAACGCCATGGGTTTCATCGCCAGCCTCCACGAGCTGGCTACTGCCGAGAGGAAGTTCTACTGCAAGCTGAGCTCTGTGAAGAACCACATCCTGCGCCCCCTGTTGGACCTGGGTGAGAACTACAGCTCCGCTGGACAGAGGCCATGGGTCAGAGGTTAGGGAGAGGGGGAAGGATGAGTTTATTATAACGGTAACTATGTCCAATCAAAAGCAACAAAAAAAAAGTGAATGGTCCGTGTTCAAAAAGATCTGGCATAAAGCTTACATTTTGCTTACATAATGTTGTTGTTCGTACAGACCTGTAACTTTTGGTTAACTGTGTGCTGAAATAGAGTAAGTTAGTAAGCATTAGGTTGATTTCTCTTGGATGTGTGTGTTCTTTCGCATAGTGTTTGTTAACAGGTGTATGTGTGGTGTGTTCTCCGTCTACCCCTCAGAGTCGTTGAGTACAGCTCTAGGCCCGGCGTCCACAGTGCTGCTACGGAGCCTGGTGAGGTGTTATAGCCGCCTGTGTCACCTGACTGGCCAGCACTCTGCCTCCATCACCTCCAACCTGCGCCGCCGCCGGGAGTTTAAAAGCCTGGTTATGCTGGAGCATGCCAGCATCTTCCTGGACACGTACAATGAGTATGTACTGTTGTGTACACAAACGCACAATGCCTGACACTCCCACTGGTTTTTAACAGGTTGTTTACATGCAGTTCTGTGTGGATAATGACCTCTCCTTCTCTCCTCTTTCCATTCCTTCTCCCTCCTCATCGCTCTCTGCCAGGTACTGCTGCTCTGTGGGTAACTTCCTGGTGATGGGGGGCTTCCAGGCTCTGGCCAAGCCCTCGCTGTGAGTGTGTGTACACACACACTAGGACATCTAGCAGCCCTAGCTTATTATCCTTACCATTTGCGTGCCCATTATACTATATGTTCATTGACCTAGGCCTGTGTGCTCATTATCCTTGACATTGACCTAGGCCTGTGTGCTCATTATCCTTGACATTGACCTAGGCCTGTGTGCTCATTATCCTTGACATTGACCTAGGCCTGTGTGCTCATTATCCTTGACATTGACCTAGGCCTGTGTGCTCATTATCCTTGACATTGACCTAGGCCTGTGTGCTCATTATCCTTGACATTGACCTAGGCCTGTGTGCTCATTATCATTGACATTGACCTAGGCCTGTGTCAGAGGACAGCTGTTTGATGCCTTGTAATTCTGCACACGAGACTCAGGAAGCTCATGCAGCTTTAATTGGAAAGGGAAAAGTAAAAGGATGAATTCTTATGGATTATTTTTAATTATGAAACGGGTGGTAAGAGTCCTTAATGCTGATTGGCTGACAGTACCACGGGTATGACAAAACTTCTTTTTTTTATACTATTCTAATTACGTGGGTAACCAGTTTATAATCGCGATAGGGCACCTCGGGGGTTTGTGGTATATGGCCAATATATCAGGCTACGGGCTTTATCCAGGGACTTCGTGTTGCGTCGTGGTATATTGGCCATATACCGCAAACCCCCGAGGTGCCTTATTGCTTAATTATAAACCAATGTGTTTCTTCAAGGCTTCAACCAAGAGTGACTAAATTACCCTTCTCATGCTTTTAACTGGAAAAAAACAGAATCTCTTATTTCCTTTTCCATCTCTCCTCTCTTCCCCGTCCTCCCTCCCCTCCCTCCATCCCCTGTTCCTCTGCTCAGAGAATTCTTTGGGAAGTGTCCAGAGCTGTTGCAGCGGCTGGCAGAGTCCAGCGAGGAGAACATTCCTCTGAGTGACCTGTTGGTGACGCTCTTCTACCTGCCCATGAGACACCTTCACGAGTATGGCAGGCTGCTGCTCAAACTGGGAACCTGCTTCGAGGTGGTACGTAGAGGAACTAGGACCGGGGCGTGCACACACATGCTCACACACGCTCACACACGCTCACACACCTTCATACATACATTCACTTTCTTGTCTCTCTCTCTCTCTCTCTCTCTCTCTCTCTCTCTCTCTGTCTCTCTGTCTCTCTGTCTCTCTCTGTCTCTCTCTGTCTCTCTCTGTCTCTCTCTGTCTCTCTCTGTCTCTCTCTGTCTCTCTCTGTCTCTCTCTGTCTCTCTCTGTCTCTGTCTCTCTGTCTCTCTCGGTCTCTCCAGAGCTCAGTGGACTACCAGAAGCTGCAGGACGGCTGCTCTAAGTTTGAGGCCCTAGCTCTTCATCTGAAGAGGAGGAGGAAGGAGGCAGAGTACACATACCACTTCTGGAAGAGCTTCCCTGGCAAGATGACGGTCAGTGGCCTGGTCAGTTGGTTTGACCACAGTAATCAGTGCCAGATTCACACTATTGAGCCAATGCCGACCATACTGTGCTCGCTCAGATATTTTCTTTTCACATTGTCCTTTCAATGGTTCCAGCAACTATGGTGAATTTATAGTCAGGCCACCACAGTACAGCTTGGTTTGGGTTTGGCTCCATAGTGTGAAATGGGTATAAGAGCTTTTATTCAGCCCAAAATCTCCAGTTTATCAACCTCTTATCCCAATTAACCTGGCGTTCCTGTTCTAGGATTCCCTGCGTAAGCCCCGCCGGAGGCTGATCTGTGAGAGCAGTAACAAGGCCCTGACGCTACAGAACTCTGGAAGGTTCTCTGTCAACTGGTTCATCCTCTTCAACGATGCACTCGTCCACGCTCAGGTAAACGCAGCTCCTCACAGCTCTTACGGCTGGCTCTTACAAAGGTGCCAATGTCCTTTTAGTTCGTTCGTTCTTTCTTTCACTTAAAAAATGAGTTAACACCCTCAGAGCATTTGATATGAATATATCTGGTGTGTTGACTGACTCCTATCAAGTTGTGTGTTTGTCTTTGTCCTATCAGGGCGTGGTTCCCTATAAAAGCCTTGTAAGTATGCAGCAGCAGCAGCCAGTGTACTGACCCCTAGTCATATGCAGCGCCCCCATGTGGCCAGGGCTTGGCTTAGGATGTAGGCTTGATGTAGCAGCTCTTTAGGCACCTTCTGCCTGTCCTAAACCACAAACACTGGCTTCCCAGCTTGAAGTAACACCCACACAGACAGACAGTGTTTCTGATCTTCTTCATGCACATATCATGCACATATGGTGTACTAACACCTGGCTGGAATAAGCCTTGATTTCTTGAAGCTCGCAGTAAAGAGTCAAAGAATGGTGGTTATTTACCTTCTCTGCCTTCTCCCTCAGGCTTTAACTAATACAACTGCTCCTGAACATCAGGAGCCCCAGAGCGGGGTCTGTACACCACTCTACAGAGTGCAGCTTCTCCTCAGCCGAGCCCAGTGCCCCCTTGCCCTCTGATGCTAGCTGAACTGATACTTTTTAATAACTAAGGCTCTCTGTAGTATATTGCCGACTTCTATGACCTCGTCATAGCAACATAGACATCAATATAAACACAAGTCTAAAAAGATAAGACTGACGTTATTGGGTCTTCCCACCGTGTGCGTCTTGGTTATTTAACTAAGATGCCTTTTGGCCCACTTTTTGTATTTGTATTTTTTGCTATCTGGAGCCTTAGTTATCATTACTCTGAAACCATGTGACACAACACGTGAGGATCAGCCGTCTCAGGTTCACATCTCTCAAAACAGTTTCTGTTCCTTTTTGATTTATGTTTAATTCCAAGGAGAGCATTTTCTTGTGTTTTGATGACGTAGTGAGCGTTTTTAATCCCCGTCGGTTCCACCTTATGTGTGCTGTGTCTGTCGGCCTGCCTCGTGCCCTGTCGCCCTCGCCTCTCCGTGTGCCATGCATATTGGCATCTCCTAGGTCATGTGACTGTGTTAGCTCCAGTGCCCTGACTACTTCCCTGACTGTTGAACCAGTGTACTGTAGCTGAGTGTATCGGCATACTGAGGTCTCGCTCTCCCCTCCCTGTCCTGCAGTTCTCCACCCACCACGTCTTCCCATTGGCCACACTGTGGGTCGAGCCAATCCCGGAGGAGAACACTGGCCTGTGAGTCTGTCTGTCAATCACCCGATCTGTCCAATCAGAGTGTTTAACTGGTGTGTTATTGACCCCTTAGCTCAGCGTTTCCCGAACTCTGTCCTGGGGACCCCAAAGGGTGCACAATTTTTTTTTGTTCCCAAGCACTACATAGCTGATTCAACTAATCATCAAGCTTTGATCATTTGAAGCAGCTGTGTAGTGCCAGGGCAAAAACCAAAACGTGCACCCCTTGGGGTCCCCAGGACCGAGTTAGGGAAACGCTGCCTCAGCTGAGCTGTGCTATGTTCCATCCAGGCATGGACTGAAGTTGATCTCACCTGAGGAGACCTTCACCCTGTTGGCCTGTTCTTCCATGGAGAAGGTAGGCCACTAGCCAATAGCCAGGCTTCACTACTCACCTGCTCAGGTTACAAGTATGTAGTGGTTTTCTTTGTAGAGCTAAAGCTGCCTAGTTGGGTTCTGTTTGTGGAGCGTGTGGTGACAGACGGTGTAACAACCCATTCAGTTAAATTAAATTCACTTCAATATGACTATTAACCGACCTGTGTTCTTCAGGCCAAGTGGCTTCGCTCAATCAACCAGGCGGTGGACCAGGCCATGACTGGGGCGGGGCAGTCAGGCTCAGGCTCGGGAGCAGGGCAGAGGGCGGAGCCTCCCATCTCCCGGACCGCCTCCTACACCTTCTACAAGGACAGCCGTCTGAAGGAGGCCACCTACGAGGGTCGCTGGCTGGCCGGCAAGCCCAATGGGAGGTGGGTCTAGCTGGCGAAGGAGGGAATCAGGACCTTGTACTTCTGGTTCCACTTCTGTACAGTCACAATTAATAGATAATTGAGGGGTTGTAGGAAAGCGCTGACTTGTTGTGTATGTGTCCTTGTTTCCAGGGGTGTGGTGAAGTGGCTTGATGGGAGAATTTACACGGGGACGTTCAAGAACGGACTGGAGGATGGGTCAGTCAGTGTAAATCGATCAATTAAATCAATGTATCAATCACCCTGGTCAGAAATAAAGGCATTTCTCATTGTTCTGCTGTTTGTTTATGGGTCGTAGTTTTGGAGATTACGTTATGCCCAGCAAGACGTTGAACCTGAACGACCACTATCAAGGCCACTGGAAAGAAGGGAAGATGCACGGCATCGGAACATACAAGTGAGTCTGTTTGGCTTTGTGACGAGTTCCAACATTATTTAACAAAGACCCTTAAGGTTAAAAATCACTTTAAAAAACAAAGCTTGACCTGGAGTTTGCAGGCATGTCTGTGTACATCGGCTGTAGGGTTTCCGCTGTGTAGCCTACCAATGTGACTGTCGTCTATGCAGGTATGCTACAGGTGAGTTGTACGAGGGCTCGTTCCAGGACAACATGCGCCACGGCCACGGGATGCTGCGCAGCGGCACGCTGAACTCCTCCTCCCCCAGCGTCTTCATCGGCCAATGGGTGCACGACAAGAAGACGGGCTACGGCGTCTTTGATGACATCACCAGGTAGTGGACCGCTCCAGCCCACCCTTTTCATCCTGCAGCGCTAAACTGTACCGAACTGGCCTGGTTACGCATCCAGCTAGCTCAGTACGGTTGGGGTTGAATTGATAGTGTGAAAGGGGTATTAGTGTATCTGAAGTGCTGACGGTGTTACGTGGTGACCTGTGTTGTTCCGGTGTGTTCCGTCAGAGGAGAGAAGTACATGGGCATGTGGCAGGATGACCAGCGGCAGGGCACGGGCGTCATAGTAACCCAGTTTGGCCTGTACTACGAGGGAGCCTTCAACAACAACAAGATGCAAGTGAGTTCTGGTCAGTGGGGTTCTTCCTCCTGATGCTAGCTGAACGTTAGCACCAAGGTGTTAGAGGAGAGGAAGAGGATCACTTCTCCATTTAGCCTTTTTGGGGTTTTTTTTCTCGCTGTCTCAGGGCACAGGGGTCCTGCTGTCTGAGGACAACACCACATATGAAGGAGAGTTCTCGGAGGACTGGACTCTCAACGGAAAGGTCAGTGAAAGAGGAGTGGCACACAAACCAGCCTGAACCCTCTGTCTCTCTCTCTCTCACACACACACACAGCTTGCACTCATACACGTTTTCGCTTAGCCACATGCATTTAAGCAGACACGTGTATAATACAGCACATTGCTGTCCCTATCTCTCAGGGTGTGCTGACTATGCCTAATGGGGACTACTTTGAGGGCTCCTTCACCGGGGAGTGGGGCTCCGGCCTGAAGGTCACCGGATCCTTCTTCAAACCCAACCTCTACGACTCAGACGGGGACAAGGGTCGCGCTGTGTACGTCTCTGTGCCATTGGTTTTAGTATGGTGGAGGATTAGCATATTCAAAGATTTTTGGTTTTGATCTTTAGTGTTTAAAAGAAAATGTGTGTGTGTGTGTGTGTACACACACACACACAAATAAATTGTAAGGCTGTCTGTCTGCAGGGCATCTATGCCTTGAAAAAAGGTTTGATTGTTTTGAAATGAACCCGGTCAAGTGAATGTGAACATAGAAAATGTGCATTAATTCCTTGTATGTGCGTCTCCAGTAAGCTGGGGCGCCTGGCAGTGCCTCCGGAGGAGAAGTGGAGGGTAGTGTTTGAGGAGTGTTGGATGAGGCTGGGCTGTGAGGCCCCTGGCCAGGGAGAGAACCAGCGAGCCTGGGAGAACATCGCTGTAGCCTTGACCACCAGCAGGAGACAGCACAGAGACAGGTAGAGAGAACCGAGACCACACATAGTCCTTCCATCTCACATTCACTCGCTATTTCACTCTCACTCACACACAGTACAGTAGTCTAAGTGATATTGGTGTGTGTGTGTTGCAGCCCGGAGATGAACCTGAGTCGGACTCAAAACAGAATGCTGGAGAGTCTGGAGTTCATCCCTCAGCAGCATGTTGGTCCTGTTACCATGGAGAAGTATGACAGTATCCGGCGTTACCTCATCAAGGTGAGCCAACGACCCCCAGGTGACTTACTAATCCCCCTCAGCCAATGGACCCACGCACCAACGTGTCTGCCAAGCAATATCTTTCAGTATCGGTTAAGTTGTTTTTCTAATAATCATGAAGAGATGTCTGAACCGTCGTTCTGAAGTGTCCTTGTTAATACTGATTTACTCTTTAATTCTAACCTCTGACTTAACACCACAAAACATGAATATCCTGAAACTCACATTAACCTTCTCTGTCCTCCATTATGTGCCCCCCCCCCCCAGGCATGTGACATGCCCCTGCACCCCCTGGGCAGGCTGATGGAGACCCTGGTGGCTGTCTACAGGATGACCTACGTGGGGGTGGGGGCCAACCGCCGCCTTCTGCTGCAGGCTGTCAACGAGATCATGTCCTACCTGGCCCGCATCTTCCAGCTCGTCAGGTGTGTGTGTGTGTTGCCTTAAACAGTTGGATACTATTTTTCCATTCCGTTTGGCCCTAGGCTGGCCTGTTTAAGCCATGTGCTGTATGTGTGATGTACTGAATATGTGGTGTTTTGTCTCTCAGGTTCCTGTTTCCAGATCTGCCTGAGGAGGGTGGAGCGATCCCTGAACCCTCCTCTGACCCCCAGGACAAGAAGGACTCCAACTGCGCAGACACCAAACTAGAATCCCCCAAACCTGGGTACGACCATAGCATATCCACCCTCCCTGGTTGGAGCCTGTGGAGAGTCTTCAGTGGTGTGGCTACGCAGCAGTCATAAACTGAATCAATAGTCTTAGAGATGACTTCTAGATAAATATGTAGGCTATGTATTTGGGTGTTTATTTGATTTGAGAACACATCTATATCATGGATCTGTTTTGCAGTGGAGGGTCCAATGGGAGCTACCTAGGGAGGATTATGTACAAAACTATAGAAGATTACGTTACAGTATGTCTTGTGTAAAAAGAGCACATGTCAGTTGTTCTTTAAATACTGTTTCCTTCCAGAAGAAAAATGAAGTATTTAAGCCCCTGAACGTGTGTTGAATGATGTCCTGTGTGTGTGTGGTTTCCCCAGGCGTGTGGTGAGTAGCTCCGCTCTGCTCCTGCCGGTGTTGCTGCCTCGTCTCTACCCCCCTCTCTTCACCCTGTACGCCCTGGAGAAGGAGAAGGAGGACGACGTGTACTGGGAGTGTGTCCTCCGCCTCAACAAACAGCCGGACGTGGCCCTGCTCGCCTTCCTCGGCGTGCAACAGTGAGTCTCTCTTGGACTGACCAATGAGGTTGGGAATGAATAGTAGCCTCTTCTGATCTCACCATCTTACATTCTGTTGAATCCATGTAGCGAAACAGAATGTAGGCTTGTGAGGTCAGGATAGTTGTACGAGGCTAAATGAAAAGGACCCATGTTTTTTTTTGTTTTTTTATTATCGATCATGTAACCTGACTGTCCTGACCTGGAAAAAACTGTAGTTATAACATGTTAAAATGAATCTCTTTTTGCTTTCAGTAAGTTTTGGCCAGTTTCGGTTCCAGTGCTGGGGGAGAAGACCGAGGTATGACACTTAGTACATTCTGAATCACACTGCCCTCCTGTGGGTGAATTACAACATTACATCAAGTACATGTTAGATTGTCCTCTTTCTAGGTTGTGTCCAGCACAAAAGATGCCTGTTTTGCCTCTGCAACGGAGACCTTACAGCAGATCAGGTACGCTTTATCCAGAGCAGTCCTATATCGTCATGAATGAATGGGTCTCATGCACTCTTATGATATTGCAGTTCAATGTGGTTGATGTGTATTAAGACTGTTTTTTTTTGTCAGCACAACGTTCACCCCATCCGACAAGCTGCAGGTGATCCAGCTGACATTCGAGGAGATCACAAAGGAAGTGATGTCATCTCTGGAGGATAACTTCCTGTGGTCCATGGACGACCTGTTTCCTGTGTTCCTCTACGTGGTGCTGCGCGCCCGGTTAGTCGATGAGAACACACCCATGTCTCTATGTTCCTGAGAGATGCACAGAAATCTGATTTTCATCAAATTACAATCAGAACTACAAATATATTTACAGTACCAGTCAAATGTTAGGACACACCTACTCATTCCAGGGTTTTTATTTTTACTATTTTCTACATCGTAGAATAATAGTGAAGACATCAAAACTATGAAATAACACACATGGAATCATGTAGTAACCAAAAAATTGTTAAACAAATCAAAATATATTTGAGATCCTTCAAAGTAGACACCCTTTGCCTTTGACAGCTTTGTACACGCTTGGCATTCTCACAATCAGCTTCATGAGGTAGTCACCTGGAATGCATTTCAGTTAACAGGCGTACCTTGTTAATTTGTGGAATATCTTTTCTTAATGCGTTTGAGCCAATCTGTTGCGACAAGGTAGTGTTGGTATACACAAGATAGCCCTATTTGGTACAATAACAAGTCCATATTATGGCAAAAAAGACAGTCCATCATTATTTTAGACATGGTCAGTCAATCCCGAAAATTTAAAGCACTTTGAACGTTTCTTCAACTGCAGTTGCAAATACCATCAAGCGCTATGATGAAACTGGCTCATGAGGTCCGCCACAGGAAAGGAAGGCCCAGAGTTGCCTCAGAGGACAAGTTCATTAGAGTTACCAGCCTCAGACATTTCAGCCCAAACAAATACTTCAGAGTTCAAGTAACACACATATCAACTGTTCAGAGGAGACTGTGTGAATCAGGCCTTCATGGGCGAATTGCTGAAGAAAAAACCACTGAAGGACACCAATAAGAAGAGACTTGCTTGTGCCAAGAAACACAAGCAATGGACATTGTGGTGGAAATCTGTCCTTTGGTCTGAGTCCAAATTTGAGACTTTTGGTTCCAACCGTCGTGTCTTTGCGAGATGTTGAGTAGGTGAAGGGATGATCTCCGCATATGTGGTTCCCACCATGAAGCATGGAGGAGGAGGTGTGTGGGTGCTTTGATGGTCTGTGAATAATTTAGAATTCAAGGCACACTTAACCAGCATGACTACCACAGCATTCTGCAGCGATACACCATCCCATCTGGTTGGGGCTTAGTGGGACTATCATTTTGTTTTTCAACAGGACAATGACCCAACACACCTCCAGACTGCGTAAAGGGTATTTGACCAAGAAGGATAGTGATGGAATGCTGCTTCAGATGACCTGGCCTCCACAATCACCCAACCTCAACCCAATTGAGATGGTTTGGGATGAATTGGGGGGCAGAGTGAAGGAAAAGCAGCCAACAAGTGCTCCGCTTCAAGACTGTTTGAAAAACATTCCAGGTGAAGCTGCTTGAGAGAATGTCATGTGTGCAAAGCTGTCAAGGCAAAGGGTGACTACTTTGAAGAATCTCATATAAAATATGTTATGATTTGTTTAACACTTTGTTGGTTACTACATGATTCCATGTGTTATTTAATAGGTATATTTATTTATTCTACAAATTTATTCTGTAGAAAATAGTAAAAAAAAAAAAAGAAACCCTTGAATGAGTAGGTGTTCAAACTTTTGACTGGTTGTGTTAACCAAGGCTATGTTTCTCTTAAGGATCAGGAACCTGGGATCAGAGGTGAGTCTGATAGAAGACCTGATGGACCCCTGTGTACAGCACGGAGAACACGGCATCATGTTCACCACACTCAAGGTACACACACACACACACAGCATACATTCTATGGCAGATACCATCCAAATGCATGCACTCAAATTCAACTTATTCAGATACTCATAACATATTAATGTGATCAATGCACACTTTAACACACTGCTTCATAGGGAATAAATACATCTAACTATCTGTATAATATATTCATGTTTATTTCCCTGTCCGTCAGGCGTGTTACTATCAGATCCAGCATGAGAAGACCACATAAGAACCACAGAGAATCTCTGTATTGTATACTGCAGCAGCTCTATGTAAAGTGGCAGTCCGCCAATTAGAGAGCAGGGATTGGAGAGGTTTGGAGTGATGCTGTCTCAGGGTCGTCACAGGAGGGTCACGATGACTGACACAGGCTGCTGACTGTCCATCTGTTCCCCCGTAGCAGGATCCCCTCCCCCTTACATACACACACATACATAAACACACACACACTACACAGCTCCCCGCTCTAACCGCTACCTTTTGGTGACCATGTCATCAGGCTCATACACCTACTTGATTGATCAGGTTGACCTCTGTAAACCCAAGGTGTTGTAAAACTGTATTGGCATTTTGGCCAGTTCACCTGTCCATAGGCTTTGTGACTCCTTAGCCCCTGAATGAAGGAACCTGCTCCTTGAAGCCGTCTGGAATAGGGGCTTACTGTGATGTGCGCCGAGCCAGTGGAGTTTTAGCTTGATGGTGGACTGTTGTGAATATGACTGGCTATTTCCTATTCGCACTACAGTAGTGGCAGAGATGATAACCGCCTCGTTTGTCACCCAGCTAAGGTAGTGAAATGGAAGTCTATGAAGAGAAACTGCAACGTTTAAAATCCAAGTGAGACTCACCCTGAACTTGGAGCCTGTCTAATAACAAGACCCCATCCTGTATGTACAGTATGAGGTGGCAACTTCCATTGGACCTCAGCCCTCAAAAGCACATGTTATTTAATGGACCAACGCAATACGTCACATTGATGCCACTTAAAACACGAAACAGGATTTAACCTCCGTGATATCTGAGGCTGTGTACGGGTCGCTAGCCTGCGCTTAATCAGAGCAACACCAGATGAAGTTGTTTTTGTAGTTGAAATGTCAAATGCACACTCGGTACAGTTTTGGTGTTATTGTTGTGTTCATTGTTCTGGGGGGAGGGAATCTGAACTATACAGCTCTGTATTCAGGTGATTTGTGAAGATGTGAGGTTGGGTGACGCTCTAATGTTTCTCACGTGATGCAGTTCAATGACAGCCAGCTAATGTGCACCTCAAATGCTAGCCTTTTAAAATATTTCCATTCGTACTGCGTCATATGTATTTCTAACCACGCTGTTTGCGCGGTATTTATAATGCTACAAGGTGTTTGTTCAGGTCACTTTGTTATTGTACACCAGAGCTGGAATTCAAATGAACACCTATATGAAATGTTGACATTTGATGGGTAACACACAGTAGAAGACTGTTTCTTTTTCTTTTTTGTTATAAATCTCTTCCTGCAATATATAGCTCATGTAATGTTCATGTTTTGGAGTTCGTCAAATCAGATGGAGGCTATTACCAGGAAGCAATATTGTTAATGTATTTGTTTGGTGTGCTCCTTTTCATGCAGACTGTCTTATGACAGTATGATGCAGTATTTGTTACTACCTGCAAGGCAATCACTACCCTGAAGAAACTGTCTCTGTTCAACTGGTTGGGGGCTGATCATGCTGTAGTGGCATTGTGACAGTTAGACAGTGGTTATACAGTGACATTGAAGTCTACCAAAAGCAGTTTTCTTTTTTTTATATCTCAAATCTAGGCAGAATGATTAATCTGGGGAAAATAGTTTGTTACAACTATGAATTGAGTGTTTGATGGAACACGCAGTACATAAGAATTGCTATTTTAAACAGAATTTGATTGTATCCTGGTATTTGGTTAACTCTTTATTCAGCTTGTTTGTAAATTGTATGGTCATTCCAAGATTTACCTCCATTTTCCCCAATAATTCCTTTGGCATGGACTGGTTATTTCTCTGTATATTTGTTTACACCTGAAACACATGACATGAGGTGCTGCATGATAGGAAATGTATCAAGTGTTTGACCCATAGACTGACTAACATACATCTTCCTTCATAGATTATGTGACTGCTTGTACTGCCAGGTTAAGGTGTGTTCAATTGGGTAGTGTTATCTGTATGTTGTCACATTGGTCTTTTTTAGGGGAATGATGTCAACATTTTGTCTAATGTACATCTTAATGTAAAGAAAGGGCAATAAAGTGAGCTGACAAATTTCCCTTTTAAATGACATTCGTGTCTGTATAAGTTTGCCTTTAAAAATTCAACCGTCTGTTCCCTGTTAGTTTGGTTTAATTGTTTAGATACTTTGGTTTTAACAGTCAGATTAGAGGCCAAAGGTGACTGTTTTGTAAATATTTGTAGTGCTGCTGACAATCCTCTAAGCTTTGTCCCATTTCTAAAAAGCTAGAGGCAGGGGGTGAATTAATGACCATACAAAAATAACGTTTTAAATCCAAAGCCTTTTAAAGTGCAGCAAGATAATCTTAGATTAATAAATTACTTCATGAATCACCATCAACAACCAGTTTCTGATGTTTGATGAAACCTTGGTAAATAAGTCCACAGTAAGGAGTTGACTGTGTGACAGTCTTAGGCTTAGATTCAATCAGACAGAGGATGTTTTGGTGGTGTCAGAAGTGGAACTGCGTTGGAGCCGTCAAATTGGTGAGCAGCTGTTCTGGTGTTCTATTATGCTTGCCCGGGTGGAAATGGGCAAATCAAAATATGTTTTAGATTATTCAATGTAGCCACCCTTTGCTTTAATGACAGCTTTGGACACTTGGCATTCTCTCAACCAGCTTCACTTGGAATGCTTTTCCAACAGTCTTGAAGGAGTTCCCACATATGCTGAGCATTCGTTGGCTGTGTTTCTTTCACAGCGCTCCTGCTCAGTCCTTAAATGAGAGACCAGATGCTGTCGGAAGCGGTTTTGGAGGGCCAGTAGGAGGGACTCTTTCATCTGGTCAAAATAAAAAATATCCACTGGTCTAACGTCCATTGATTGTGTTTCTTGGCCCAAGCAACTCCCTTCCTCTCATTGGTGTCCTTTAGTAGTGGTTTCTTTGCAGCAATTTTATTTTATTTTTATACCCCCTTTTCGTGGTATCCAATTGTTAGTATTTACTATCTTGTCTCATCGCTACAACTTCCGTACGGGCTCGGGAGAGACGAAGGTCGAAAGCCATGTGTCCCCCAAAACAAAACCCAACCAAGCCCCCTGCTTCTTAACACAGCGCGCCTCCAACCCGGAAGCCAGCTGCACCAATGTGTCGGAGGAAACACCGTGCACCTGGCTACCTTGGTTAGCGTGCATGGCGTCCGGCCCGCCACAGGAGTCGCTGGTGCGCGATGAGACAAGGATATCCCTACCGGCCAAACCCTCCCTAACCTGGACGACGCTAGACCATTGCCCCACGGACCTCCCCGTCGTGGCCGGCTGTCGACAGAGCCTGGGCGCGAACCCAAAGTCTCTGGTGGCACAGCTAGCGCTGCGATGCAGTGCCCTAGACCACTGCGCCACCCGGGAGGCCCTCTTTGCAGCACACGTCTCCTCTGAACAGTTGATACAGTGGGGAGAACAAGTATTTGATACACTGCCGATTTTGCAGGTTTTCCTACTTACAAAGCATGTAGAGGTCTGTAATTGTTATCATAGGTACACTTCAACTCAGAGATTGAATCTAAAACAAAAATCCAGAAAATCACATTGTATGATTTTTAAGTAATTAATTTGCATTTGATTGCATGACATAAGTATTTGATACATCAGAAAAACAGAACTAATATTTGGTACAGAAACCTTTGTTTGCAATTACAGAGATCATACGTTTCCTGTAGTTCTTGACCAGGTTTGCACACACTGCAGCAGGGATTTTGGCCCACTCCTCCATACAGACCTTCTCCAGATCCTTCAGGCTTCGGGGCTGTCGCTGGGCAATACGGACTTTCAGCTCCCTCCAAAGATTTTCTATTGGGTTCAGGTCTGGAGACTGGCTAGGCCACTCCAGGACCTTGAGATGCTTCTTACGGAGCCACTCCTTAGTTGCCCTGGCTGTGTGTTTCGGGTCGTTGTCATGCTGGAAGACCCAGCCACGACCCATCTTCAATGCTCTTACTGGGGGAAGGAGGTTGTTGGCCAAGATCTCGCGATACATGGCCCCATCCATCCTCTCCTCAATACGGTGCAGTCGTCCTGTCCCCTTTGCAGAAAAGCATCCCCAAAGATGCTCCATCCCAACCTCCATGCTTCACGGTTGGGATGGATTTCTTGGGGTTGTTCTCATCCTTCTTCCTCTAAACATGGCAGGTAGAGTTTAGACCAAAAAGCTCTATTTTTGTCTAATCAGATCACATGACCTTCTCCCATTCCTCCTGTGGATCATCCAGATGGTCATTGGCAAACTTCAGACGGGCCTGGACATGCGCTGGCTTGCAGGATTTTAATCCATGACGGCGTCGTGTGTTACTAATGGTTTTCTTTGAGACTGTGGTCCCAGCTTTCTTCAGGTCATTGACCAGGTCCTGCCGTGTAGTTCTGGGCTGATCCCTCACCTTCCTCATGATCATTGATGCCCCATGAGGTGAGATCTTGCATGGAGCCCCAGACCGAGGGTGATTGACCGTCATCTTGAACATTTTCTAATTATTGCGCCAACAGTTGTTGCCTTCTCACCAAGCTGCTTGCCTGTTGTCCTGTAGCCCATCCCAGCCTTGTGCAGGTCTACAATTTTATCCTTGATGTCCTTACACAGCTCTCTGGTCTTAGCCATTGTGGAAAGGTTGGAGTCTGTTGATTGAGTGTGTGGACAGGTGTATTTTATACAGGTAACGAGTTCAAACAGGTGTAGTTAATACAGGTAATGAGTGGAGAACAGGAGGGCTTAAAGAAAAACTAACAGGTCTGTGAGAGCCGGAATTCTTACTGGTTGGTAGGTGATCAAATACTTATGTCATGCAATAACATGCAAATGAATTACTTAAAAATCATACAATGTGATTTTTTTTGGATTTTTGTTTTAGATTCCGTCTCTCACAGTTGAAGTGTATCTATGATAAAAATGACAGACCTCTACATGCTTTGTAAGTAGGAAACACTGCTGATTTTGCAGGTTATCAAATACTTGTTCTCCCCACTGTATGTGTCTGTTACTTGAACTCTGTGAAGCATTTATTTGGGCTGCAATTTCTGAGGCTGGTAACTCGAATGAACTCTAATCCTCTGTAGCAGAGATAACTCTGGGTCTTCCTTCCCTGTGGCGGTCCTCGTGAGAGCCGGTTTCATCATAGCGCTTGATGGTTTTTGCGACTGCGCTTGTAGATATTTGAAAGTTATTGACATTTTCTGGATTGATGTACCTTCATGTATTAAAGTAGTAATGTACTGTTGTTTCTCTTTGCTTATTTGAGCAGTTCTTCCCATGATATGGACTTGGTCTTTTACCAAATAGGGGCTATCTTGTGTATACCACCCCTACCTTGTCACAACACAACTGATTGGCTCAAACACATTAAGAAGGAAAGAAATTCCACAAAATAACTTTTAACAAGGCACACCTGTTAATTGAAAATAATTCCAGGTGACTACCAAAATAAGCTGGTTGAGAGAATGCCATGAGTGTGCAAAGCTGTCGTCAAAGCAAAGGGGTGGCTACTTTGAAGAATCTCAAATTTAAAATAATTGTACATTTTTTAAAACAATTTGTTTTAAACTACATGATTACAAATGTGTTATTTCATCGTTTTGATGTTTTCACTATTATTCTACAAAGTAGAAAATAGTAAAAATAAAGAAAAACCCTGGAATGAGTAGGTGTGTCCTAACTTTTAACTGGTACTGTATATATATTATTTCTCATTTTTAAAGGGTTTTATATGGTGTCAAAGTTCAGGGACAGCATTACCACCATAATTCGGGAACGATCGACTAACTATTAGGGAACGGAACCAGAGAGGAAGCTTGTGTAACCTTTCTCACACCACTACAGTATTAATTTCAACAGACCCTGTTGAAATGCCCAGTTGATTATGCTAGTAGTCTTGTAGGACTAGTATTGACGGTCAATTTGAGGTTGACTCATTGATATGCATGCTCAGAGTGAAAGAGCTGTGAACTCACCTGTGGTGACTCATGTCTACCACAGCCTTTCCTAGTGTGTTAGTAAGCACCACAGCATTTAAGGCAGCCATTGTTCAAAATGTGTTCATACGTACAGTACAAAGCGAGGGGGTGTAACATGCACAGAAGTAGACCAGGAGGTTGATCTCAGAATCTATTACACAGAGTCCAAACCTAAAGTCACTGTGTCCTGATTGTGACAGTGGAGGGCAGTTTGCACCGTAGGAACCAGTGATGGCATCAGTGAAGCTGGAAGAACGCAGTCAAACACTGGAGCTGAATGTCAACATTAAAGATGAAGAAGAGGGGGAGATTGGGAAATCTGTTTATCATGGTAAGAGCAGGTTCTATCTGTCTATACGTTATCTTCACAAGTTAGACCTCCATAAGTTATGACCCAGTCTATTGCTAGGTTGAAATCTGCAGTTCTGACATTACATGTCCTTGATGAACTCCAGAATGCACACAAAGCTTGTTGTTCATTGCAACTTCCCACTGTGCATGAAAAGTTCCAATATAATTGTTTTATGATTAACTGTTTCAATGACAAGTTAGATGTTATTTTGTTCTACTAAGACTAACTTGGTTTGACACTAGTATTGCCAGCATGTTTTATTCACTGGGCTGTCTGGAGTGATCAGAGAGTAGACTAAAGAAATGAAGTAGACAAACCGCCATTGTTTAGAAGTTCTATGAAATTAGACCTACAAGAAATGAGACCTACAACGGCTGTGGGCTACACTAGTTCATTTAGGAGACAAGATTTGCTTCTAATTCCATGACATTTTTGTATATTATTTTACAGTATGAAGAATACAATTGGACATAGCTGAATAAAATAGAAAGGATATTTTCTCCAAACAAGTTCCAAGGAAGTGTGCACGTGGTTATTTTGTGTTGAGCGGTTAACAAAGAAACAGGTCCTCCTATATGCTTAATTTAGAGTTAGTTATGCAACTTTAGTCGTGATACAAATGTTGGGCTATATGTTTTGATTTTCAATACATTCCAAGGCTGCATGACGCAACTGATGATGATGATCTTGTGATGGTTGCACCCACTTCATCAGTCTCTCATTCACAAGCACTTGTTAATATTCTCCCTTGTGTTGCCATAATGCCCCCCTAAAAAATCCATGCCTTTTGCGGCCAAGGTGGCTGTTGTGCCCTTGGGTTGAATATAACAATTATAATTTCCTTCTTCCGGCTGCCACGCTTCCGAAGCACCTCTCACTCCCATGGCTCTATCAGATATCTAAATTCTTATTAGCCAATGCCTGTCACGTGATTGGGTCCTTCTCACAGGAATATCAGCTAAGAGGTAGGCTACAAGTGAAGACAGACACATCGGGGACGCAACTGCACCCGTCCCTCTTATCGAATTCCAAGGCCCATATTGGCTTTTCGTCAGCCAACAAGATAAGTAGGCCTAATGAACAGCAAAAGTGCTAGCTTATGTCAATCTACTATCCCCCATAATACAAAAGTTAATACAGTTGAAGTCGGAAGTTTACATATATATTTAAACTTCATTTTTTACAATTCCTGACATTTAATCCTTGAACAAATTCCCTGTCAGTTATGATCACCACTTTATTTTAAGAATGTGAAATGTCCGAATAATCGTAGACAGAATGATTTATTTCAGCTTTTATTTCTTTCATCACATTCCCAGTGGGTCAGAAGTTTACATACACTCAATTAGTATTTGGTAGCATTGCCTTTAATTGTTTAACTTGGGTCAGACGTTTGGGTAGCCTTCCACAAGCTTCCCACAATAAGTTGGGTGAATTTTGGCCCATTCCTCCTGACGGAGCTGGTGTAACTGAGTCAGGTTTGTAGGCCTCCTTGCTTACACACGCTTTTTCAGTTCTGCCCACACATTTGCTATGTGATTGAGGTCAGGGCTTTGTGATGGCCACTCCAATACCTTCACTTTGTTGTCCTTAAACCTGTTGAGGCGATGGGTTCCACCCAGGGAACCCCACCCCCCCGTTCAGCTGAAAAGGTGGCACAGGGAATGCAAAAATATTCTTTAGAAATATTTAGCCTCCACACATTAACAAGTCCAATACCTCAAATGAAAGATAAACACCTTGTTCATCTACCCAACGTGTCAGATTTTTAAAATGTTTTACGGCGAAAACACAACATATATTTATGTAGTTATGGAAAAAGCCTAACATTGCAATAATCTGAGACGCCGCTCAGACGTAACAATATTTCTCCGTCATGTTGGAGTCAACAGAAATACAAAATTACAACATAAATATTCCCTTACCTTTGATCTTTCATCAGAATGTAGTGCAAGGAGTCCTAGTATAATAATACATTGTTTTGTTCCATAATGCTCAATTCTAGTGTCCAAGTAGCAGCATTTGCTATCACTTTCAGCTCACATGCCCAAAAAATTACTTCTGGTCCAGGATAACTTTGCATGAAAACTTCCAAAAGACATATTACAGTTCAAGGGGCTTGAATTCTCGAGCTCTTCCCGTAGATTTTGCGGTGACGTAGTGTCCCCATGAGTGACAGAACACTGAGCCAATCATGGCACAACTAGAGAATATTACCAACTCATACACGCCATATTTTCCTCTGGCTGCCCCACCACCACAGAAAGCACTGAGCTAGGCTGAAACACCTGCCTTCTGGAACTGCCTTACTCAAGAAACAAAAAAGAGACCATGTTTGTATGCAGCTTTGTTAACTTGATGTTGTAGTTTTTTTACAAACTGATATGTGACATGTATTAATGCCAAAATAACATGCAAAACAGGCTTTTTTTATATATATATTTTTTTTAAGTATATACAGTACCAGTCAAAAGTTTGGATTCAAACACAAACACACATCCAGGCGGTGTAAAGGCTATTTGACCAAGAAGGAGAGTGATGGAGTGCTGCATCAGATGACCTGTCCACCACAATCACCCAACCTCACCCCAATTGAGATGGTTTGGGATGAGTTGGACCGCAGAGTGAAGGAAAAGCAGCCAACAAGTGCTCAGCATATATGCAAACTCCTTCAAGCCAGTTGGAAAAGCATTCCAGGTGAAGCTGGTTGAGAGAATGCCAAGAGTGTGCAAAGCTGTCATCAAGGCAAAGGTCGGCTATTTGAAGAATCTCAAATATTAAATATATTTTAATTTGTTTAACACTTTTTTTGGTTACTAGATGATTCCATATGTGTTATTTCATATTTTTGATGTCTTGACTATTATTCTACAATGTAGAAAATAGCAAACATAAAGAAAAACCCTGGAATGAGTTGGTGTGTCCAAACTTTTGACTGGTACTGTGTGTGTGTGTGTGTGTATATATATATTTATATTTATAGTGTGTTATACTGTAGCATTGTATTGATTTATTAATCTTGATTGTTTTCTGCCCAAGGACTACAGATGAAAATTAGCTATCTAGCTAAATCTGGTGCAATGGAATGTTGTACACGATCCCTTACAAATAAACGTGATAATAATAATGCTTTGGTTTTAACAGTCACATTAGAGGTCAAAGATGACTATTTCGTAAATATTTCTAGTGCTACTGATAATCCTCTAGCTTTGACCTATTTCTCTTCCTAAAAAGCTACCCAGACCGAGGGTAAATTAATGACAATACAAAAATAAGAATTTTAAAGCCAAAGCTTTTTACAGTGCAGCAAGATAATCTTAGGTTAAAGTTCATCTCTAAAATCAATTCTGGATTGTCCTCAACATGAAATCATATTTTTTCCCTGGCAGATTACTTCAAAAATCACCAACTGCCACCAGTTTCTGATCAAATAAGTCTAAGTCCACAGCAAGGAGAGGAGTGTGCGACAGACTTCCATGATCATTTGTATGGTTAGAGAAGCAAAAGTAGTTGTAGGGTACTAAAGTATATAATGACAACATCATGTTCTGTCCCCATCTCCTCCAGCTGTTGGGAGCTCAGTACAGTGATGTGTTTAATTACACACTGTGGGATATCCCCTCTTTTCCCTCTATTCAACACAGGGTAGCTGTGTGGCCATGGGTGCGTCCCAAATACACCCTATTCCCTATATAGGGCACAACTGTTGACCAGAGCCCTCCAGGGCCCATAGGGCTCTGATCAAAAGTAGTGCACTGTATAGGGAAAAGGGTGCCATTTAGGACACAAGCTTTATCGGGCCACGGTCTGGCGGGTTTTATAAGCAGAAAGAGTTGAAGCTTTGGGAGCAGAGCTGTAGCATAGCCTTGGACAGGCCAGCAGCAGGTTGGACACGCTTCTGTCAATTCCGGAGAGCGAGAGACAACGGCTCGCCCAGGATTAACTGGGATAGAGAGAGGATTACGCTCTTCTCTCCTTTCTTTCCGGCTCACTACGTAGTAAAAGCACAGACCTGTTACCAGCAGATCCCCTGGGGATTCTCACTCTGCGGCAAAAATCGGTGAACTGTATTATACAGATGATAAATCCTCCTCTGGAACTAAATATTAAGGGTTGAGGAAGCGGGTCAAAGGGACTGCAAGAAAGGAGACCACAGAGGTAAGTAGTGCGCACGCAGGAATGTGTGTTAAGTCTTTTATAGTTGGCACAGAGCCCAGATACAGTAGACTCTCACTCTGACAGTTTCAGGATTTTCATTGTTTTCCCATCAAGGGGATCCACTGTTTTTAATCCAAGTATTACTACATATTAGAGTCAATTGACGCACCCATCCGTCAAGTAACATGATGAAAAATCCTCATACTTCGGTTTAAGATGTAACACGACATCACCAGTATTGTTTTTTATTTCTGTTGAATGGGTGACATTGACCCACACAGGTACATGGTAGCACGTAGAATACGGAATTAGAAGAGACAGTGCTTAAGTGTGCCATTGACCTTTGAACCCTGAGTTTATTTCACACTCAGGGCATTTAAATTACCCCTAGGGCTTTTAACGTGTGACAGTGGAGGCTGTTTTTACCTGGGAAGTTATTAACACCCCGTTGACGTCCATCATAGCAGAACTGATGACTATGTACTATACATGGAGTCTTTTTATTCAGGATAAATGATATGTTATTGTTATCTAAAATGTGTACGAAGATTAGATGTTATCATTCAGATTTTAGATGAACTACTAAACAAGATTATTAAAAAAATAATACAATTATTACATGTTTCTTTGTTCATTTCTTTCTTTCCTATGTCTGGGTTGGGGTGAATTTCCAGCAGTCAGTGCTGGGCGATCACCATGAGGCAGGCTGGGGAAGCCGAGAGGGTGATGTCGTCCCCTAGACCGAGTGACCATGGTCAGTAATAGGAAACAGCCTCTCTCTCAACCTCTAGCTGATGGCAATGCACTTCTCTCCTGTATGTTGTGATAATCCTATGGTTGTTCATCTTTACGATTTACGCTTTTGTTGCTGTTGTCCTCCAGGCCTAAGGCAGATCCTGTCTGACATGGTAGAGGAGGTGAAACATTCCATCAATAAGGAAATCAACGGGGCAAAGCTCCTAAACAGCCTCCTCAACGCCCCAAGGCTTAAGTCTCTGCTCCAAGTTAGTCTGGGAGTCTAGTTTGTGATATACTCTCATCTGGGGTTTAGGAACGCTGTATTTCACCATATCTCTACGTTCTCTCAGTCTCTGCTCCACCCAGTGAGTGGAGGGTGTCTCTGACTTGTGTTTGTCCATACTCTTGTCTTGTTCTGGGTGTAGGTTTAACCTTTTCTCTGTCTCTGCACCACCCAGGTGTATGAGTGTCTGCGGCAACACCAGAGAGAGCCAGCTGCTCCCTTCCTACCCTACACAACACAGCTCATCCAACAGGTAGGACCTTTCCCTCTACTGCTTTGCCTCCTTCCCTCTTTGGCTTGTCAGTGGTGTCAGTCCTGTCCTGTGTCCACTCTGCTGCTGTCTGTGTTCCAACCCGTCTTTCTGCTTCTTCTAGATTCTGGCTGACCTGAGAACAGTTCGGAACACTTCTGCTGAGGCCAGGGAGCTTTACAGTCTCCTCAGGGGACCACATTTCCAGGTGAGAGATCCTGAGGCAACAAGGGCTCCTATGATCCTAACCTTTGTATCTGTTGTTGCAGTAACTAAGGTCTTCTGGGTTGTGTGAGTTATTTATGTGTGTTGAGTCCGCCTGAATGAATGAATGTACTTAATAGTTGTGCTCTGTCCTAGGCTCTGACATCAGCCCATGATACGGTGGCCCAGAAGGACTATGCCCCTGTGCGGCCTCCTATCCCTGACAACCTCGCTGACGATGAGGAGGCCATGAGGATAGTCTGTCTGGTGAAGAACAAGCAGCAGCTGGTAAGTCGTGGATTGGATACAACTGAACGTTTTTATTGCAAGGTTACAGAACTGTTGTACTTTATGCACACCGCATGCAAAGCATCAACTCCTGAGGACCTGACAGAAGCTGTAAGAAAGGGCAGATGATGCTTTCATAACATGTCCTTCGTTTGATTGTTAAATTGTGTGACAGATCGACTTCAATCAGAGTAATAGTAGTAGAGATGGTTTTAATACTTCAACATTTCAGGATGGCTTATGATTAGTGTCACGATGGGTCAGTTTTGGACACCAAAATATACCATTTCCAGTCACTCAATTTGAACACAAAACATTTTCCTATAGTTATTGAGCTGTATATACTCGGAAGCTCCTACCCATCCACATCTGACATTGCGACCTCTTTTGGAACCCATTTGGAGCAAATCTAAATCCAATCCTGGTGGCAGACAGTTTTAGCAGTACCCTGTGTACCCAGATCCCTATTTCAGGGCTATAGAGGTATCTGTGGTCTCAGACAGAGGTAATCTTGTCTAGCCCTGTCTCTCCCCCTGAAAGAGGAGCTCGGGAGAGGGGATCCGCAGTCGCTGGGATACCCTGAGGAAGATGACCCGCCGAAGGCTGATCCACGGTGGGGCCAGGGCTGTGGAGGGCCCCTGGCACGGTGTGGGGGCTCTGGGGGACATAGTGCCCGGGGAGCGACCAGTCATGCCCAGCTCAAGGAGAGTCAGCTACCCACCAGCTGAATTACTATCTTCTGCGGGTCCACCACCTCTGGGCAAGCCCCTCGCTCTGCCACATTTTAAGCCAATGAGTAACTGCAGAACGTACCAGACTGATGAACTCTGGAAAGAAGGTCTTAATCGCTCTGCCCCCTCGGTCTGTAGCTCTGTCCTGATTGGTAAGAACTACAGTTGAAAAGACCCTGAAAACAATATGATGCAATACTGTATCTACTGCCATGAGTTGTACAGTGCTGTACACTGCAAATACATATCAGTTCAGTACATTGTAATACAACACAATGGAACTTCTACTCTAATTCAGGCTAATAGATGACCTTTTTCCAACCTCTCTCTCCTCCCTGCTTCTGGAGATAATGTGATCGAGGAGCTAGACAGCGACGAAGACAGAGAGTCAGCCAACACCCTGTCCCCTCTCCCACACCACGATCCACCCCTCCAGCCCCGGACTCTCACCGCTCCCTGCATGGCTGCATACCATCTCTCCATGGCTGACTACCACCATTCCCCTGGAACTCCTCCGCGGTTCCGGAGCTACAGCGTCAGTCCCCGGGTGTGCACGGCTCCTCCCAGCCCCATGCAGCATCAGCGGGTAGATGAGATGCCTCTCAACCCCCCTGTGGAGCTGGCTAAGCAGAAGAGCCTGGATGAGTTGAGGTCCACGGTGCAGCAGGCTGCCAGCTCTGTGGAGCGCAGCACCAATGATGTCCGGCTGCTGGGGCAGAAGATGGCCGCCGCCACAGAGCGCATGTCTGAGAGTGTCCAGGAGAATGCCCAGGCCCTGACGCTGCTGGCCCAGGTGGTGAGCAGACTGCAGACACTCATCGTTGCCAGCAGGGCGGGAGCAGATACACCGGAACCACACAGAGGAACCAGCAGCAGTAGCCTGCCAGTCAACATATCAGCCAGGGTACAAGAACACACAGCCAGCAGCATGAAGACTCAGACATCCCTTTCACACCAGTCCAGAGTATGCTCCCTGTACACCTCTTCCTCCTCCTCCAGCTCCTTCACTGGCTCTATGGATAGCATATCCACATCCCAGGGGAAGATCTCTCAGCCTCGGTCCCCAGCCTGTAATGGGTCACCCAAAGCAGGGTTGAAGACCAGGGTTCCGCCTATGTCTCCCAAAAAGCATGTTGGTGCTTCCCCCACATCTCAAAAGAAGCATGTGGAACCCCAGCCCCAGCAACCCCACCTCTACAACAGCCTCTCAACACCTTCACCACCTGCCCCACCCGCCCCCAACCACAACAAGACTGGCTGCTGCTCCAGCTCCAGCCAGGGGAAGAAGAAGAAGAAGAAGAAGAAGAGGAAGTGAACCAGCCAGGAGGACAGTGGTGCTCTGGTATCTTCAGGAGATCTTATATTCCTCTGCTTCAGGGAATGGTCCTCTCCTCAAGATTCCCTCAGAGATCTCGGCTTCAAAAGGCATTTAACCTTTCTTCTGTTATCTTCATCACCATCATGTCATTCATCCCGCAATTGTTATGTGTTGGCTATGTTCATTGTTGCATTTCCATCCTCAAGCCGTCCGCCTGTGTTTCATGCTACTCTGTTTCCCGAATGTCATCTGTTATTTTCACATTATTTCATTTTGTAATTGTAAATAAAGCATGTCCATTATTCCTTGATGACTCATGATGTTTTCATCTCATATCACATGACACCCTCCATAACCTGTAATTGGCCAAATGTGTCATTGTTGCTGTTCCACCCCAGCGATAATTCTCTGTTTGCAGTGAGCTTCAAAAGTATTTGGACAGTGACACAATGTTTGTTGTTTTGACTTTGTACTCCAGCACTTTGGATTTGAAATGATACAATGAGGTTGAAGTGCAGACTGTCAGCTTTAATTTGAGGTTATTTTCATCCATATCGGGTGAATCGTTTAGAAATTCCAGCAGTTTTTGCACATTCACTTTTGTGTATTAAAGTAGTAAAAAGTTAAGTATTTGGTCCCAAATTCATAGCACGCAATGACTACATCAAGCTTGTGAGTCTAAAGATTTGTTGGATGCATTTCCTGTTTATAATGTTTGTGTTTCATATTATTTTGTGTCCAATAGAAGAATGGTAAATAATGTATTGTGTCATTTTGGAGTCACTATTATTGTAAATAAGAATATAATGTTTTTAAACACTTGTACATTAATGTGGATGCTACCATGATTAACGATAATCCTGAATGAATCATGAATAATGATGAGTGAGAAAGTTAGATGCACAACTAATGGTATTTGTGCATCTGCAAATTTAAGCTGACAGTCTGCACTTTAACCTCATAATCATTGCATCATTTAAAAACCAAATTGCTGGAGTACAGAGCCAAAGCAACTAAACATTTGCCAAAGTTCCAATACTTTTGGAGCTCACTCTATGTGTGAGAGCTACAGGAAAAGGTTTTAACCCTGGATTTATGTCCCCTCTCTGTCTGTCTCTCTCTTAGGGAGCCACGATAAAGCGAAATGGGATAACAGGTAGAGATCTTTGTGGTACGGATGATCCATGGAGGACTGGCGGACGGTGGCGGTGAGACCACCTCTCTCTCTCTCTCTCTCTCTCACTCTGCCTTTAATCTGTTTCTTCTTTCTCATTTGTGCCCCCCCCCTCTCCCTCTAGGTCTGCTGCATGCAGGGGACAGGATCACAGAGGTGAATGGCTACTCTGTAGATGGCCTGGAGCCTGAGCAGGTCATTGAGACACTGATGAGTAGCAGAACTGTCATGTTTTGTCATTGATTGTCATGTCTTGTCCCTGTGCTTCCCCTTCTATTCGTTTCCCCCTGCTGGTCTTATTAGGTTCTTTCCCTCTTTCTATCCCTCTCTCTCCCCCTCCCTCTCTCCCTCTCTCTCTCTCTCTCTCTCTCTCTCTCTCTCTCTCGTTCCGTTCCTGCTCCCAGCTGTTCCTCATTCTCCTAACTACCTCATTTACTCTTTCACACCTGTTCCCTATTTTGCCCTCTGATTAAGTCCCTATTTCTCTCTCTGTTTTCGCTTCTGTCCTTGTCGGATCCTTGTTTGCTGTTCTGTGTCCTCGTTCTGTCCTGTCGTGTTTTTGCCTTCTTCAGATGCTGCGTGTGAGCAGGTGTCTAGATCAGCTACGGCCTGCACCTTCCCGAAGCGACCCGCAGTCTGTGGTCGCATCTCCAGTTGTTCCCCTCTACTGACTAGAGGGTTTCAGTTTTCCTGTTTTGACTTGGAATAAACTCTGTTTCTGTAAAGTCGCTTTTGGGTCCTCATTCACCTGCATAACAAGAACACTGCCTGGCTGCCCAAACATGCACACATTTCACACAGTCAACACAGATAGTGTCTGTAGTACGTCTTTATCCACCAGTGATGTACATCGTTTGTTTATCTTTCTTCGGACCCACAGGCCCGGTCTCAAGGCACTCTCGTGTTCAACGTGGTTCCCATCACAGATAAACCAGTCAGCAACTAGACGATAGTGAGTAATGGCATGTTTACCGACCTACCCTTCCCTGGTAACAGTATCAGACAAATCATGTAAGCTGATTGAACCATAATGGCACTAAAACCAAAGTCTTTCTCTTGACAATAGGAGGTTACTATTACCAAGAAAACCTATGGCTCAGTTCCTGTCTTCAGTGTTGTAGTAAAGATATTTTCATTGCATTGTCCTTGTGTCTTGTTATCTGTTGTATTGTGTCTCCTGGTGTCCCAGCTGTATGTGCTTGTCATGGCAGACTACAGTCCCCAGCAGGACCCGGCCATCCCCTGCGCCGAGGCAGGTATGGACTTCAGGAAGGGAGACCTGATGGAGATCGTGGACCAGTCAGACACCCTCTGGTGGCATGCCAAGAAACTACCCAGCACCTCGGCCTGTGCTGGACTTATCCCCTCCACCAACCTGCTCAGGAGGAAACAGAAAGAGTTCTGGTGGTCTCAGCCCTACCAGCCTGCATCAAACTCTGTGAGTAGAGTTCCCTACTCATCTTTACATCTGGCTTTTCAGCTCTTGTAGACCAAATTATAAGCAGCTGGTAACAATTATTACTGTATATCCATAACAGTAATACACATGCCAATAATCTTATTCCTCTTGCTTACCTGAATTGAGCACTGTGAATGAAGGTAAGAACTATGATCATTTTTTATGGTGCCAGTTCTCAATTTGAGGCAGTTATTGTTACACTACATGACCAAAAGTACAGTATGTGTACACCTGCTTGTCGAACATCTCATTCCAAAATCATGGACATTATATGGAGTTGGTCTCCCCTTTGCTGCTATAACATCCTCCACTCTTCTGGGAAGGCTTTACACTAGATGTTGGAACATTACTGCGGGGACTTGCTTCCATTCAGCCACAAGAGCATTAGTGAGGTCGGGCACTGATGTTGGGCTCGCAGTCGGCGTTCCAATTCATCCCAAAGGTGTTCAATAGGATTGAGGTCAGGTCTTTGTGCAGGCCAGTCAAGTTCTTCCACACCAATCTTGAACAACCATTTCTGTATGGACCTGACTTTCTGCAAGGGGGTATTGTCATGCTGAAACAGGAAAGGGCCTTCTCCAAACTGTTGTCACAAAGTTGGAAGCACAGAACCATCTAGAATGTCATTGTATGTTGTAGTGTTAAGATTTCCCTTCACTGGAACTAAGGGGCATAGCCAGAACAATGAAAAACAGCCCCAGACCAATATTCCTTATCCACTAGTTGACACTATGCATTGGAGCAGGTAGCGTTCTCCTGGCATCTGCCAAACCCAGATTTGTCTGTCAGAGTCCAATAGCGGCGAGCTTTACAGCTGACGCGCTGCATTGCGCATGGTGATCTTAGGCTTGTGTGCAGCTACTCAGCCTTGGAAAGAAATTTCCACAAGCTCCCGACGAACAATTCTTCTGCTGACTTTTCTTGCAGAGGCAGTTTGGAACTTGGTAGTGTGTGTTGCAACAGAGGACAGGCGATTTTTATGAGCTGCGCTCTTCAGCACTAGGGGATCCCGTTCTATGAGCTTGTGTGGTCTAACCCTTTGCGGCACGTTGTTGCACCTAGACGTTTCCACTTCACAGTAACAGCACTTACAGTTGACTGGGGCAGCTCTAGCAGGGCAGAAATGTGATGAACTGACTTGTTGGAAAGGTGGCATCCTATGAAGGTGCCACGTTGAAAGTAACGGAGCTCTTCAGTAAGGCCATTCTACTGCTAATGTATGTCTATGGAGATTGCATGGCTGTGTGCTCCATTTTATATATCTGTCAGCAACAGGTGTGGCTGAAATAGACGAATCCACTCATTTGAAAGGGTGTCCACGTACTTGTGTATATCTAGTGCATTTCATTATTGACTTTGCACTGACCGGTCATACTTGGCTCTTTTCAGATAAAGACCTGATGGCCATTGATGAAAAGTGTGATAAAGCTGGTAAGATTTCCCGAATTTCCTCTACAATGGATTTTTTTGTATGTTTTTCTTCTATTTTCTAAGAGATGAGGAAGATTTTGAATCTTTTAGGTAAGTCTTTGTTGAAGTTATTCATGTAGCCTGTGGTATACAAAATACAGTATCACTCAACTATAACACTGTTTACTTTTTCTCAATCATTTCTGAATTACAATTTGGAATGTGAGAGGAGCTAAGAGAAGGTGAACATAACTTGCTCTCCTTTGATCTCAATTAGAATCAACTCCAACACCATGTCTAGTGACATACACATTCATCCCATTATCATGCTCCCCCCCTCCCTTTTCCACCCGCTCCTAGAGGAGGGTGAGTTCAGCACTAACATCGAGGGGATCTATCTAACTGGGTTTAGACGTAGCCTGCGTCTGTGCCGGCGCCAGCCCCTAAGCACAGGTTCCAGTCAGCAGTCCTGCTACACCCGCTGCTCCGGCAGCTGCTACAGTGCCCTCAACAACCCATACGAAGAGGTGGTACGATACCAGTGCAACCCGCAGGACAAGCACCGCCTGGTCACCCTGGTGGGTAATTCCCCAGTCTGGCACTAACCAGCTACACAAATAGATTGGCACAAGATTCAAATATGTATTGACTGCCATGAGTACATGCTAACGCGTAAATGGTTCTGTGGCCAATAATGCAGTATGATTCATGTTGTGTCACTGTTTTTGTACATGGGCAGTGTGCCTCTACTTGTATTGGCGCAGAATATGTGTGACGACATGACAGAGACCTCACAAGTGTGTTCTTCTCTCTCAGGTCCCTCTGGCATTGGAGTGAGCGAACTTCGCAGGCGGTTAATCGAAATCAATCCAGTGACCTTTCAAGGGGCCGTGCCTCGTAAGCAAACCACCTAACCTCTGTGAACCTGCCAGTCTATTTGACTTTCTTCCATTGTTGACATGGATACAATCAATGTCTTGTTTGATGTCGTCCTATGATGTCTTGATATGATGATATGACGTCTTGTCTTCCTATGATGTCATCTGAAATATTTGTCCTTCCTGCTCCAGACACAACACGAGCCGCTAAGAGCCATGGGGAGTCTGATAAAGAGTATCACTTCATCAACAGAGAACTGTTTGAGAACATGGTTTACAACAACAAGTAGGCACTCACTGAATAACAGCTTATCACTTTCCTCTCACAAACACATGAATGGGGACAAAGAGGATTAAGTAAGTTAATAACATTGATGTGGACCACCTGATATTAAGCCAGGGGTTTGTGTTGCATTTGTTTTAAACCATGTTTCTGGAAAATGGGGAGTACAAAGGTAATTTCTACAGCACAAGCTTTGACGCTGTGAAGGATGTGTTGAACAGTGGAAGAATCTGTGTCATCGAAATCGAGCCTCATGTGAGTCCTGCTGGGGTTCTTTCCCAGTGGGGCTTCATCATTGACTTGGCCCTATTGTGGGGTTAGCTCTGTGTTGACCTCAGTTGCATCTTGGCCAGGTCTTCAATTGACCCGTGTATGATGACTGTCCCGTTTTAGGCCATTCAGTCAGTGAGGACACATGAGCTCAAGGCCTACATCATCTATGTGAAGCCGCCCACCGCAGAACAAATGAAGGAGACCAGAAAGGACACTCAGATCGCCACAAATGACTACGTCAACATCCCTTTCAAAGTAAGCCCTCTTATGGTTTTATTATCATTTCTCCTTTTTTTTATTGACCAGGAAGTCGCTCACGGTTTGAACCTCTTTTTTTTCCAAAGATACCTGGTAATAATATGCCATCCCCATGGTGATCAAATGCTTGAAATACTGACCATCATGCCATAGTTAAGATAGTGACCAACTGTCATGTTATTCTGTTCCCAACAGGAGGAAGACTTCCAGGAGATTGAGGAGACAGCCAGAAAGATGGAGTTTCACTACCGCTAGTTCTTCGGAAAAAAATGTGATGGGGAACGACAGGCTGCAAGACTCCTGTGTTCAGCTACTGAGGGCTGTGAGGAGGGCTCAGGACGAGACACAGTGGGTTCCTGCCAACTAGATACGACCCACAGAGGAGTTCTGATGAGAAATGAGGAGAAGAGGGGAGAGAACATAAAAGGATCACAAACAGGGCATCGTAAAAGAGGGAATGGAGAACAACATGGATGAGGAGTGGCTGTCACCTTTGGCTGCTACTTCTGAAGATGCCCTCTGCTCTTCAGTGGAATTTGTTTCAGATTGGATTTCTTGTTTTGTTTAGTGTGAGTTTGAGAGACTCATACAGATACTGTCCTTGTGTCTGCTTGAATCTGTTGTTGACTAATTTGCCTATTCAAGGCTATGATGGCGCTGGATTAAACCAAAAATCATGTGTCTGTTTTTCTCTGAAATTGTGTGCATAGTTGGAGATAATGTATTGATGTGCTACATAGGTACGCTATGAGAGGTTGTAGGTTAACTTCTCATCTTTCGTTTACAATCAGAGCAAATCATTGTCTGTATTTTCTTAATTTCTGTATTTTCTTAATGTTTTTATTTGATTTAATAAAATGAATGTTAATGCCAAAGAACGTATATTCAAGTGCTCTAGATTGGTACGATGTTTCAGTAGGAAGGTGAGCAAGTTAGTGGAGTTGTGTGCTCACCATTTAACACAATGTTTTCATAGTACTGAAGGATACCTTCAGCACAGGCTGTAATCCCAGGCTATTATTATACATAATATTTGTTTGTGTAACATAATTGGATATGGAATAATGATAAATATGTGATGTATACTGTTACCAATTTTTAAAAATACAATTTTATGTGTGAACGCGTGTTTTTTAACATGTGTTTGTGTGACTTTTTGTGTCAACATGTGTAGAAGACAGGCTTTTATTTTGAAAACCGGAAGTTCCTTTTAGTTTTCTCAGCTAAAAATCACTGTAATGGCAAGGCAACGAGTGTAAACAAACTGGTCGGGTAAACACCGTGGCTACTAACATGCGGACGTTACAAGCCCAAAACGTTTTAACAGCTAGGTAGCTAGTTAGCTATCTCTTATCGGGGTTGTTTTAATAGGGTATCCCGCAGAAATGGACACAGGAGGATTCCAGGTATGTAGCTTGCTAATCTTGTAAAGGTCGGAACACAAGGTTGCTCTAGCCTAAATGTGCTAGCTAATTTAGCTGACCAGCTAGTTACAATTTTGCTCTGTCTTAGTTAGATATTACTATTTATCCATAAATTCGTTATAACTAGTATTTTTGTCCTATTCCAATTGCCCAGTGTGTGCAGTTTGTTTTTTAATCCAAGTATTTATTTAGGCACAAAGTATGCGACGGAGGGACCTCCCGCCTCTTCCACAGGTACCATTAGCCGCGCAAGCGCCAATACACTTACACGATCATCCATATCATAAATCTTAAGAGTATTTCCACTTGTAACTAGCTAGTATGCAGCACATTGGTAGCCTATGAGCACAAGCCCAGTCAAAAGACTGCTCTCAAACAGCCAGTTCTCATAGGTCTCTGGTTTCTGCACCCTGCAGAGGGCCCAACAACAACAAATCAGAGAGGGTGTAACAGGGACCTTGCTGCAGAACCATACAGCATTAGGGGTTAAGGTCAACAACACCATGAAGAGGTGTAGCTTATGTCACTTCAAAACTGTGGCCCAATATGAGAGGGAAATTAAATACGGCCTTAATAATCATCAACATTGTTCTTACACCAAATTATTGCATCAATAAAGGTGTTGTAGTTTATTCTAGGCTATTTTTGTTGAGGGTCTTCTTCACTTTCACCTCAAGGGGTCAAATCCCTCAGGTCTGAATAGTCTGATCTGATCTATGCCTGGATTGGTTGGTATTCCAGTACCTTGACAGATGCATACTGCATCTGATTTAGCCCAGGATTAGGCAGTGCCACCAAGGCTGTGGCACAGGAATATCCTCAGAGACCTTTCTGATTCTTGGGTGGAATGGTGAGAAAACAAATCACGGTAAGTTCTCTCTCATACACAGTCCTGGGCCTAGTTTTGGGAAACCGGGCCCTGGTGCTGCTGGATCTTCTGTCTGTATGAGAAGGACTCTGTTTTCTGAGTCCAGGTTGTTGAGTTTTGGAGGATTTTATTGTTGAGATTAGAGGTCGAACGATTAATCGAAATGGTCGATCAGTTTTTCATCGGCGTTGAAAAATCATAATCGATCGACCTCTAGTTGAGATCAATTGGAGAAATGTACTGTTTGTGACTGGGAGTGTTATCTACTTTGAAAGCAAGTTTTGGAGAGCGCTTTGTACAACGACTTGCTTGGTTCCATTGTTCCTTGGTTCCCCTCTGATCCTATCTCTTGGCACGTATGGATTGAGGGCCTCCCAAGAGCGCAGCAGTCTAAGGCACTGCATTGCAGTGTTAGAGGCGTCACTACAGACCCTGGTTCGTTCTCAGGCTGTGTCATAACCGGCCGTGATTGGGAGTCCCATAGGGCAGCTCACAATTGGCCCAGCGTTGTCTGGGTTAGGGGAGTGTTGAGCCGGGGGAGTTGGCCGTCAATGTAAATAAGAATTTGTTCTTAAACTGACTTGCCTAGTTAAATAAAGGTTAAATAAGTGAATGTAATGAAGTATATTAAGTAATCATTAAGGTGTGTTATGTAAGATGTTGGCCAAGCCTCATTCTCTTCTTCCTTGTCCTCTTTAGGGTGGACAGCGTGCCCTGCCCCCCATGTCAAGGTGAGTCTCGCCTCCTTATGCTGTTGTGATACTGTTTCAACTCATTTATCCCAGCAGAACATCTCTCTCACGCTCTCTCTTTCCCTTTTATATGTATGGCATTTGAACAACTGCATGAAGTCAAGATACAGGTGGTGAGTTTCCTTCAGAAGGATGTTGTAATAGATCATTTAACTATTGAATATTGGTTGGCGCTGCTGGCTTGGATATAGTTTTCTTTACCTGATTTGTCTCCTATGTAGACGAGATGCTGGTCCCTAAAATCAAGAGGAAGAAGTCGAAGAGTCAGGTGGATGGTGTTGAAAGCCCAGAGGGTGGGTGGAAAAGGAATATTTCCAAGGAATAGTTCTCGGGAGCTCTTTCTGTTGAATTGCTGGTGAACAGCGTTGTTCCAGATTTTGGAGGCACTTTGCCTTTAAGTTTCAGGCTATGGGTTAACTATAAAGCTTGCATTCTACTGTCAAATAATCATGTATATACAGTTAAAGTACGAGTAATGACTTGAACCACATGGTAAGTACACCTCAAGTATATAATAAGAGAGTTGTGTTGTTTTGTATGTGCAGCAGACTCAGGGATGGAGATGGCCCAGGTGGGGGGTCTGAGCAGTCGCAGGTCATCTGAGGTCATCCAGGCCTTGACCCCCGATTCGCCGAAAGCTGCACCACAGAGAAGGAAGAAGAAGAAAAAGGCAGCGACCATAGGTAAACAACAAATCTCACTATAGCCACACAACATGTCTGGCTATAGGTAAACAGCATGCCTAACTATAGGTAAACAACATGCCTGACTATAGGTAAACAACATGCCTGACTATATGTAAACAACATGCCTGACTATAGGTAAACAACAAATCTCACTATAGCCACACAACATGTCTGGCTATAGGTAAACATTATGCCTAACTATAGGTAAACAACATGCCTGACTATAGGTAAACAACATGCCTGACTATAGGTAAACAACATGCCTGACTATAGGTAAACAACATGCCTGACTATAGGTAAACAACATGCCTGACTATAGGTAAACAACATGCCTGCCTGACTATAGAAACAACATAGGTAAACAACATGCCTGACTATAGGTAAACAACGCCTGACTGGTAAACAACAACATGCCTGACTATAGGTAAACAACATGCCTGACTATAGGTAAACAACATGCCTGACTATAGGTAAACAACATGCCTAATAGGTAAACAACATGCCTGACTATAGGTAAACAACACGCCTGACTATAGGTAAACAAATGGCTGGCTATAGGTAAACAGCATGCCTGACTATAGGTAAACAGCATGCCTGACTATAGGTAAACAACATGCCTGACTATAGGTAAACAACATGCCTGACTATAGGTAAACAGCATGCCTGACTATAGGTAAACAAATGCCTGACTATAGGTAAACAACATGCCTGACTATAGGTAAACAACATGCCTGACTATAGGTAAACAACATGCCTGACTATAGGTAAACAACATGCCTGACTATAGGTAAACAACATGCCTGACTATAGGTAAACAACATGCCTGACTATAGGTAAACAACATGCCTGACTATAGGTAAACAACATGCCTGACTATAGGTAAACAACATGCCTGACTATAGGTAAACAGCATGCCTGACTATAGGTAAACAGCATGCCTGACTATAGGTAAACAGCATGCCTGACTATAGGTAAACAACATGCCTGACTATAGGTAAACAGCATGCCTGACTATAGGTAAACAGCATGCCTGACTATAGGTAAACAACAGGGTTGACTATACAGTTGAAGTCGGAAGTTTACATACACCTTAGCCAAATACATTTAAACTCAGTTTTTCACAATTCCTGACATTTAATCCTAAAAAAAAATTCCCTGTCATAGGTCAGTTAGGATCACCACTTTATTTTAGTGTGAAATGTCAGAATAATAGTAGAGTAAATTATTTATTTCAGCTTTTTTTCTTTCATCACATTCCCAGTGGGTCAGAAGTTTACATACACTCAATTAGTATTTGGTAGCATTGCCTTTAAATTGTTTAACTTGGGTCAAATGTTCCGGGTAGCCTTCCACAAGCTTTCCACAATAAGTCCTCCTGACAGAGCTGGTGTAACTGAGTCAGGTTTGTATGCCTCCTTGCTCGCACACGCATTTTCAGTTCTGCCCACAAATTTTCTGTGGGATTGAGGTCAGGGCTTTGTGATGGCCACTCCAATACCTTGACTTTGTTGTCCTTAAGCCATTTTGCCACAACTTTATAAGTAGGCTTGGGGTCATTGTTCATTTGGAAGCTTGCGACCAAGCTTTAACTTCCTGGCTGATGTCTTGAGATGTTGCTTCAATATATCCACGTAATTTTCCTCCTCGTGATGTCATCTATTTTGTGGAGTGCACCAGTCACTCTTGCAGCAAAGCACACCCACAACATGATGCTGCCACCCCCGTGCTTCACAGTTGGGGTGGTGTTCTTCGGCTTGCAAGCCTCCCCCTTTTTCCTCCAAACATAACGATGGTCATTATGGCCAAATAGATCTATTTTGTTTCATCAGACCAGAGGACATTTCTCCAAAAAGTACAATCTTTGTCCCCATGTGCAGTTGCAAACCGTAGTCTGGCTTTTTTATGGTGGTTTTGGAGCAGTGGCTTCTTCCTTGCTGAGCGGCCTCCCAGGTTATGTCGATTATAGGACTCGTTTTACTGTGGATATAGATACTTTTGTACCTGTTTCCTCCAGCGTCTTCACAAGGTCCTTTGCTGTTGTTCTGGGATTGATTTGCACTTTTCGCACCAAAGTACGTTCATCTCTAGGAGACAGAACGCATCTCCTTCCTGAGCGGTATGACGGCTGCATGGTCCCATGGTGTTTATACTTGCGTACTATTGTTTGTACAGATGAACGTGGTACCTTCAGGCGTTTGGAAATTGCTCCCAAGGATGAACTACACTTGTGGAGGTCTACAATTTTATTCTCTGAAGTCTTGGCTGATTTCTTTAGATTTTCCCATGATATTAAGCAAAGAGGCACTGAGTTTGAAGGTAGGCCTTGAAATACATGCACAGATAAGTCTCCAATGGACTCAAATTATGTCAATTAGCCTATCAGAAGCTTCTAAAGCCATGACATTTTCTGAAATTTTCCAAGCTGTTTACAGGCACAGTCAATTTAGTGTATGTAAACTTCTGACCCACTGGAATTGTGATACAGTGAATTATAAGTGACATAATCTGTCTGTTAACAATTGTTGGCAAAATTACTTGTCATGCACAAAGTAGATCTCCTAACCGACTTGCCAAAATTATAGTTTGTTATCAAGAAATTTGTGGAGTGGTTGAAAAATGTGTTTTAATGACTCCAACCTAAGTGTATGTAAACTTCTGACTTCAACTGTGGGTAAACAACACACTTGACTATAGGTAAACAACACGCTTGACTATAGGTAAACAACACGCTTGACTATAGATAAACAGCAGGCTTGACTGTAGATAAACAACAGGCCTGACTATAGGTAAACAACAGGCTTGACTATAGGTAACAACATGCCTCAGGGGAACCATATACCTACTCTTCCTACTTTTAACTCAAACATTATCTTGATTGTGTATTATTTATTCTATCACTTCTGCATGGTTAAGATTATATTACACTTATATTCAATACATTCCGTACTGTTTTACCGTTGTTCTTACTGTATTTGTGAAATGTATTAAGTTACATGTGGAGCGTTGTTCGTTGGCTTGTTTGTGTCTCAGACATGGAGGATGACCAGGCTGACCTGGTGAACGGGGATGGACTGGTCCAGAACACAGCAGAGGCAGGGGAAGAAGTGACCAAAAAACCCAAGAGGAAGAAGTAAGAGACACTGTAATATGGCCTATCTATTCTACGGTATCTTAGTCAATTAATGTTTACATATCTGGCATTACTCATCTCATGTGTATATACTGTTTCTATACTATTCTACGGTATCTCATTCACTTAATGTTTTCATATCTTGTATTACTCATCTCATGTGTATATACTGTTTCTATACTATTCTACGGTATCTCATTCACTTAATGTTTACATATCTTGTATTACTCATTTCATATGTATATACTGTAGAGTAAAATGTGTGTGGTATGTTTTCACTTATATGGTTCTATTATGATGTGCTTTATTCATGAGCTCAGTTTCCCTCTCTTTTGTTCTTTCTTTTTTCGTGATAACTCCCTAGGAAGCCGAAAGTGTCAGAGACACAGTACGTCAACGAGCTTCATGTAGAGGACGATGACATCATCACAGACGCTCAGCCACCCGTCCCCCGGCATTCCCTGTTCTCTGCTCCCCTGGGACAGAGCCAGCCTGTGGGGAAGGTGTTTGTCGAGAGGAGCAGTGAGTGTCCCCCTTCCTTCTGTTATTTCATGTTAGCTGTACATGGTAGAGTTTAAGAGTATAGTTTGATTTCCAGAACACAGAATAATTAACCTAGTCCTGGACTATGAAGCAATTTCAATGGAAAACCTCCATTGGATGCTTTACTTGGTCGAGGACTAGTCTTGTTTCTGTGTCTGGAAAAATTGGCCTTGTATGAATTATTTGGACATCCTTGTGTGTCCTGTGTTCTATGTTGGGTAATGATGTGTTGTTTTACTTTCAGAGAGGTTTCAAGCGGCCGATCGGTCAGACAGACCGAAGTCCAGCGATCAGGTGGACAACTTCGTGGACATCCAGCAAATGTGGACCACCAAGGATGTGTCTGTTAGGGTACATGGTGGCTTCAGGTGTGTGTGTGTGCAGGTGTCTGTTTGAAAGACTGTGTGTGTGTGTGTGTGTGTGTGTGTGTGTGTGTGTGTGTGTGTGTGTGTGTGTGTGTGTGTGTGTGTGTGTGTGTGTGTGTGTGTGTGTGTGTGTGTGTGTGTGTGTGTGTGTGTGTGTGTGTGTGTGTGTGTGTGTGTGTGTGTGTGTGTGCTCCCTCTATCTCACGTCTCTCTATCTCTCGAATGTACAGGGGGGTTGGGCTGTTCTGCCACGGCTTCCTAGCAGGCTATGCAGTGTGGAACATCATAGTGATCTATGCCCTGGCAGGAAAACATCTCACTACTCTGCCTAACCTACTGCAGCAGTACCACAGCCTGGCCTACCCTGCACAGTCTCTCTTCTACCTGCTACTGGCTATAAGCACCGTGTCAGCCTTTGACAGGTAAGGAGGGGAGAGAGAGTGGGAGTCTGTGTGTGGCACACTGGAGTCAGGCCCAAAATAAATGTGGCCATTGTTGTGAAAATATGGGAAGCCTGTGGCTAGAGCTAAGAGGTGTTTGTGTGTGTATGTATACAACGCACTGCCGTTCTATTCCATCATTGGACCCCCACAACACACACACACACACATCTACTTTCTCTAGCTACAGGTTTGCACATTTTACAACAAACCCCAATGTGCCCCGTCACTCCCCAGTGTGTGTGTGTGTGTGTGTGTGTGTGTGTGTGTGTGTGTGTGTGTGTGTGTGTGTGTGTGTGTGTGGAGAGAGACTCATTCTCTTTCCATTTCAGGGTGAATCTGGCCAAAGGCGCCATGGCTATGAGAGAGTTTGTCACCCTGGACCCAGTTGCTCTAGCCTCTTTTTGTGAGTGAAAACATCTTTACAGTATGTTACTCAATTCATTCATTCAGGACAGACGGAGCCAACCTGTATATGATGCAGCCTATGATGCAGCCCAGCAAGCACTTTGACTCTCTGGCCTTGAGGTAACTTTCCCTCTCCTCCTGCAGTGTACTTCTCATCTCTGGTCCTCTCTCTCAGCCAGCAGATGACCAGTGACCGCATCAACCTGTACCCCAGTGCTAACGAGACCTTATGGTGTGTTAACTTACTGTTCTAATTGTCTTGATATTAACAAGTATGTCTAAGTTAGTTCTTGTATATTGATTATCTAACTCAGCAAGATCACTTTTCCAGCCAAACAAACAAACAAAGCATTGGGACTTTTACAACCCCTCTCCTCCCCAGGCCTCCTGGGTCAGAGCACCAGATCCTGAACCCGTGGATCATAGTGAACCTGGTGGTGGCTGTGCTGGTAGGAATGGCCTGGATCTTCATCTCCACTAGGCCTGAGATGGACTACACCGAAGGTAAGGCTGAAGTAGTTTTTTAAATGTAATTTTTGTAGATTTAATTGAACAAACAGCAACTTAACATTTCCACAGACATAGTTCCACATGACATTGACCAAGATTACTGCACAACAGTCACAATAAACAGAGACGAAAGAAAAAGGTCTACTGAAAACAACACCACCTACTCAGGCGTAGATAAATTGCGACAGACATTGTTGATGTGCTCGGTGCTATATGTTACCGCGGTCTCAATACGTATCTATATAAATTGTTGAATATGTTTTGGATACACCAAACTGAAATTGTATACACCATAGAAATATATTTACTAGAAGGGACACAGCAATTTGACTGGATTGTACACACACTCAGCAACCTTCCCGAATGACGCACATGTTAAAGTCCCTTCAGAGATGTGTTTTAATTTTTATAATAATAATAATATATGCCATTTAGCAGACGCTTTTATCCAAAGCGACTTACAGTCATTTTTCATGTGTATAAAAGCTTTGTATGTCAGTTGCCTTTAGAAGTGACATGGGCTGCCAATCTCTCTCTCCACTTACCTCCAAACCAGGATTCCTAATGGCTATGGAGATCGAGTCCTTGAGACCAGAGGAGAAATCAGAAATGTCTACTTGAGGAATAGTATTTCCATTTTTTTCTTGCACATCTTGTTTTGTGCTGTATTTTATCAGCCAACACAAAATGTACACCTTGTTTGTGGTAATAAGCAGTTTATTTTTGTATGACCCAAATGTGTGTTTGTTTTGTCAAATGTATTGATTACCGTTGGAAATAATAAAAATGTTATCCCACTGAGAGGCTTCTATATGTCATTTTATGGACTTTAAACCAAACATACCATTTGCAGTGTATTGACCTGAAACAGCACGTGTCTTGTTATATACCACACCATTAAATACAGTGCCTTCAGAAAGTATTCATGAGTCAAAACTGTCACTCAGCCACTCAGGAACATTCACGGTCTTCTTGGTAAACAACTCCAGTGTAGATTTGGCCTTGTGTTTTAGGTTATTGTCCTGCTGAAAGGTGAATTAATCTCCCAGTGTGGTGGAAAGCAGACTGAAACCAGGTTTTTCTCTAGAATTCTGCCTGTACCCATTCTGTACATTGTTTTACCTGGAAAAACTCCCCCATGTCTTTAATGATTACATGCATACCCATAACATGCTGCAGCCACCACTATGTTTGACAATATGGAGAATGGTACTCAGTAATATGTTATTGGATTTGCCCCAAACATAACACTTTGTATTCAGGACCAAAAGTGAATTGCTTTGCCACATTTTGTGCAGTATTACTTTAGTGCCTTGTTTGCGAAAACAGGATGCATGTTTTGAAATATTTGTATTCTGTACAGGTTTCCTTTTCACTGTCAATTAGGTTAGTATTGTGGCGTGACTACAATGTTGTTGATCCATTCTCAGTTTTCTGTCACAGCCGTTAAACTCTTAACTGTTTTAAACTCACTATTGGCCTCGTGGTGAAATCCCTGAGAGGTTTACTTCCTCTCTGGCAACTGAGTTAGTAAGGTCGCATGTATCTTTGTAGAGACCGGTATGTATTGATACACCATCCAAAGTATAATTAATAACTTCACCATGTGCAAATGGATATTCAATAGCTGCTTTTTATTTATACCTATCATCTACCAATAGGTGTCCTTCTTTGCGAGGCATTGGAAAACCTCCCTGGTCATTGTGATTGAATCTGTTTTTGAAATTCACTGCTAGACTGAGGGACCTTACAATTATCTGTATGTGTGGGATACAAGGTAGCCATTCAAAAATCACGTTAAAAACTTATTGCATACTGAGTCCATGCCACTTATGTGACTTAAGCACATTTTTACTCCTGAACTTTTGGCTTGCCATAACAAAGGGGTTGAACACTTATTGACCCAAGACATTTCAGCTTTTCATTTTATATTAATTAGTAAACATTAAAAAACAAACAGAATTCCACTTTGACATTATAGGCTATTGTGTGTAGCCCAGGGACACAAAAACATCTACATTTAATCCATTTAAATTCAGACTAACACAATTTATTTGGGAAAAAATCGAGGGGAGTGAATTCATTCGGAAGGCTCTGTATAAAACACCATTAAACCAGATCATTACCACACCACTAAATCGAATCCTATAAAATGTGTTACACTGGAACTAGGGCTGGAACAATAGTCGTGTAACCAACAATGATGGACAATAACTGATATTTGAAAAAAATTGTCATAATCGTTTTAACATACTGGTCTGAAATACTGGTGTGCTCTGACTGAAGCTGGGAGGGCCTGCTGCGCGAGGACTGGGCCGCCTGTGAGTGTTTTGCGACGGGGGTGGGGCCCACGGTAGCACCCGCTGCTCGTTGAGAAGAGTTAGAACGATACGTGCTTTTATGTCAAGAGTTTCCAAAAGTCCAATAACACCAGAAGAAGTCGCTAGTCACTTTTTTGAAAATGTGTCGCTAGAGGGGTCTGAATACTCGCTAAATATAGAGACAAAGTCGCTAAATTGGCAACACTGTGTGTCTGGCAGTGAAACAGTTAATTCAGCCACATTTACTGCCTTTAAAAAAAACATACAGTGCCTTGCGAAAGTATTCGGCCCCCTTGAACTTTGCGACCTTTTGCCACATTTCAGGCTTCAAACATAAAGATATAAAACTGTATAAAAAACATTGGATCATTCAGAGATCCTCACTGAACTTCTGGAGAGAGTTTGCTGCACTGAAAGTAAAGGGGCTGAATTATTTTGCACGCCCAATTTTTCAGTTTTTGATTTGTTAAAAAAGTTTGAAATATCCAATAAATGTCGTTCCACTTCATGATTGTGTCCCACTTGTTGTTGATTCCTCACAAAAAAATACAGTTTTATATCTTTATGTTTGAAGCCTGAAATGTGGCAAAAGGTCGCAAAGTTCAAGGGGGCCGAATACTTTCGCAAGGCACTGTAGCTGATATAACTGACTTGCTTTAAACAAATGTGGTTTCTACTGACAATTGAGATGTACAAATTATGGCATAAGGGACAACAAGCAGATAAGATGCAATCCATAATTTCGATTAATACATTAATGAGTGAGCCAGGACTGATTTAGACAATATAACTATTTATTAAGCACTTTTGAAATGTACAGCGACAAACTTCAGAACATGGGCCATTCTTACAGTGTTTTCCCTGTACACCAAGTCAGAATCTTAGGATAAATAAAGGGGGCATATTAGCAGACAATGAAAGCGCTTACAATATTCGATTATTACATTTCTCAAAAACAGGTTATAGGCTACATGTGCACCACCGAGTCAGAACAGTAATTTTAGGTGAAATTAAAAGGTGAAAATAGACCAAATTATTAGGGTGAGGCACATGGGCTACTAAAAGCTTACTTCACAACATACCCGTAGTATTACTTTTTTAGTTACAGTATACATATCTTCCTGGCATATTACATCATTTATGCAGCAGCATATAAGACATTTTTGGACTCCCCTTGTTGTGATGTGCTCACTTGAACAGGGAGGTGGCGCGACGGTCCTTCGTGGGCAAATTTTGTCATCAAAGGAAGACAAAGAGGCCGGATTTACAATTCCGAGTTGGATTTGGATGACCATTCAAAATGTATTTTCCCAGTCTGAGCTCGTTTATTCTCAACTTCCCAGTTGCAATGCTTGCAGTTAGCCACTGTCACCGATTCTTTCCAAACCACTTACTGTTTAATTTGCGATTTCCAACTTGTTGTGTAATGTTTATGTCCAATGGCCGATGAGCACCGATACGTTTTATCTATAATTTCTCTTCATTATTTCTCATCATATGACAAGGATTAAAAATAATTTTCCAGTAGATTGTCAACTTCATTCATGATGATTACTGCTAGCTAAGATTTTGAAAGTAAGATGTTGACATGATCAGTCCAATCAAAGCTACTGTACATATAACGTGATTTGACGTCTTTTTATCTATGGCCAATGACCTTGAGACTTCTTGGAAGGGCACTACTAATGTAATTCTATTGCAGGAGCCAAAGGGGCTTGAATTCGATGTCTACCGGCGGCAGTCAGCCTAATGTTTAGAGTGTTGGGCCAGTAACCGAAAGGATGTCTATTAAGGCAGCCCCCTGCACCTCTCTGATTCAGAGGGGTTGGGTTAAATGCAGAAGACATGTTTCAGTTGAAGGCATTCAGTTGTACAACTGACTAGGTATTCCCCTTTCCACTTACTACTTGGTCGTGATGTAGTGTCCCCATGAGTGACAGAACACTGAGCCAATCACGGTGCAATGCTCCTATTTTCTGCTGCCTTGCCCCACCACCACAGAAAGCACTGAGCTAGGCTGAAACACCTGCATTTTGGAGCTGCCTTACTCAAGAAAACAAGATAGAGATGTTTGTATGTGGCTTTATTAACTCAATAATATGTATATTTTTTTTACATTGTGTGCAAACTGATTTGTGATTCATACTAATGGTCAAAATAACATGCAAAACAGATTACAAACAACAGTGAGACAGCCTACATGGAGGTGAGGGCACTCAGATTGTGGTGTCAGGAAAACAACCTCTCACTCAACGTCAACAAAACAAAGAATATGATCGTCAACTTCAGGAAAGTGGGAGCATCCCCCTATTCACATCGAACAAAGACGGTGTGGTGAAGAAGGCGCAACAGTGCCTCTTCAACCTCAGGAGGCTGAAGAAATTTGGCTTGTCACCTAAAACCCTGACAAACTTTTAGATGCACAATTGAGAGCATCCTGTCGGGCTGTATCACCACCTGGTACGGCAACTGCACCGCCCTCAACCGCAAGGCTCTCCAGAGGGTGCTGCGGTCTGCACAACGCATCACCAGGGTCAAACTACTTGCCCTCCAAGACACCTACAGCACCGATGTCACAGGAAGGCCAAAAATATCAAGGACAACAAGCACCTGAGACACTGCCCGTTCACCCCGCTACCATCCAGAAGGCGAGGTCAGTACAGGTGCATCATAGCTGGGACCGAGAGACTGAAAAACAGCTGTCAACGCCATCAGACTGTTAAACAGCAATCACTAACTCGGAGAGGCTGCTGCCTACATAGAGACTCATATCACTGGCCACTTTAATAAATGGATCACTAGTCACTTTAAACAACATATCTTACATTACTCATCTCATATGTATATACTGTACCTTCTACCATCTATTGCACCTTGCCTATTCCGCCCGGCCATCGCTCATCCATATATGTATAGGTACGTATTCTTATTCCATCCCTTTAGATTTGTATGTATTAGGTAGTTCTTGGGGAATTGTTAGATTACTTGTTAGATATTACTGCACTTTCGGAACTAGAAGCACAAGAATTTCACTACACTGGCATTAACATCTGCTAACCATGTGTATGTGACCAATACAATTTGATTTGATTTACAGTTTCAGTAACCACCCAGATTAGCGCTATGGCCAGACGCAGGCGCCTGGAAGTCATGATGACCAGGTAGCAGAGGCCGAGGTATATGAAGTTGAAAATCTCCATAGCCATGAGGGCCAGAGTGAACAGAAAGCTCAGGACACCCATATCACGGACTCTGAACTGGACCAAGTGCCAGCCACCAAACACCAGGGTGTGCCTGATCAGCAGGCAGCGCAGCACAGTGGATGACAGAGCGATAGACACCAACAGGTCACTAACAATCAGATTCTTCAGCAGAGTACAGCGAGCAGCCAGGAGAGGCTATCCGAGCTTTTCAGTCCTAACAGCAGGTAGCTGTTCAACTTCACAGAGGGGAAGAGCTATGAACAACAAGACCAGGAGGACCAGTGATGTCTCAGTCTGTACAATCTGCCCAAAGAGACACGTCATGGCGAGATGGAGTTGCCTTGGTGAAATTGATGTGCTCTGGTTGTGAGGAGAGAGGACCATGTGAGAGCAGTATTAAGGTTTACAACTGAGCTGTAGAATTGACAGACTCATTTGGACAGAATCAGTCACTTTGACCAGACCCTCTCATAGATAAAGGAGAGTTTACGGGAGGAGTTGAAAGATTAGTAATGTAAGTGTAACGTAGACGCAGGAAGCAGGTGAAGTTAGTGAGTATGAGGACTACTACTACTACTACTACTACTACTACTACTACTACTACTACTACTACTACTACTACTACTACTACTACTACTACTACTACTGAACAAGAGGAGTATCTGACATAGAAACAAGACTACCTGATGAATGATAACAAAAGAGTGCTATATAAAGGGTAAGTAATGAAGTCCATGTGTGACTGATGATGAGACGCAGGTGTGCAGTAATGATGGTTGGCTGGTCTGCATAAAGATGGGTTGCCCTTGCCAGGACTGGTGATGTCGAGCACCAAAGTGGGGACGTGCCTTGAGCCACAGGATTTGGGAGACTCCTTAAAACAAATGTATTTTCACCCTGTAGCAGTGTAGTTTAATTTTCATAATTACAACCTACCCTGTCAGTTCAATAACTTATTTGAAACGCCTGCTCAAATTCAAAAGGAATTATGTGGCTCAGAATTCAGGGAAATAAAGGTGGCAAAACCAACACAATCAAGATAGTGATCAGTATTCAGATAGTGGCTGTGCTCTGGATATCCAGACTGTTTTGCAAAGTTAAAGTGGATGGCAATATCTTCAGCACAGGATCCTTTATTTGAGTGAACTACTCCTAACTCTTCATTCTTAATTCCCTAACTACAGCGCGATAGACAGCAACAGGTCATTAACGAGCAGGTTCTTCAGCAGAGTACAGCGAGGCTGCCAGGAGAGGCTATCCGAAGTTCTTCAGTCCGAACAGCAGATCGCTGTTCAGCTTCACCGAGGAGAAGAGCTGTGGTGAAATTGATGTACTCTGGTTGAGAGGAGAAAATAACTGTGACTCTGGGTAAGAGCGTCTACAAAATCGGTGTTCTGTTGGGGGGGGGGGGTACTGGAGGACCAGATTTAGCAGAACACATTTTTATTGTATCGCTGGACACAAACACCTCATTCAACTCATTGAGGGCTTGATGATTAGTTGACAAGTTGAATCCGGTGTGCTTGTCCAGGGCGACACTGAACATTTTGACTTTTGGGGACCAGGGTTGGGAAACACTGCTAAATGACTAAAATGTCATGTATCACTTTTGCAACACGGTAAATAGCCTATTAACAAATGAAATGTTGGATTCACGTCTCCATCTCAACAAAAATAAAAGTTAAAGAATAGGACTAATCCAGTGGCTCAGATGGAACTATCCAAGGAGTAGATGTATCTCCTTTAAGTGTTATATTTCAATATCACTTTAAAAAAAAAACATAAAATAGCCTCTTACAAACTAATGTAAGAGTATTTATTCAACCTTAAAATGAGTCACACAGCGATGGCCGCATTGAGGTTACTGTAACATCAAATGTCTTATGTAATCATAGAAAGCATGCAGGTTCAGGGTCACAGGACTGTGTAAATCTTCACAATTGTTATAATCTGCACAGAATATCAAACAGTTATTGGATGAAGCACAATAACACACTAAGGGCTCTAATTCAATCAGATGGGCTTTAGCTGAAATTCTTAACAGTTGTTTTGGCAATGTCAGAGGTGGTGTTACGGATACAGGTATCCTGTGTGTATATGTATCCTGTGTTGTTTTCTCTCCTTCTCCCCTCACAGGTGAAAATCATCACTCTCCAATCAGTCAACAATCAATCATCAATCAGAAGACACACCTCCTCCTGTTTCCTACCCAATCACAGTTCATTTCCCTTGGTTTAAAAACCCCATCAGTTGTTTGCTCTAGAGCTCAATCGCTCTGTAAATGACATGTCTGTAGGTCTCTGTGTTTCACTCGCTTTGTGTATTAACCTCTCTTTTGTTTGAGCACCTCCATAGCACTTTGTCCTCACCTGTGAGTATTGTTATGGTGTTTGTGTTTGATTGCTGGTGGGAAAAGGGGAAACTCAAGACGCCCATGGGCATACACTACCCGTAGGTAGACTTTGTTAAATACACTAGTTATAATTTACATGAGTTATGTTACGGGTCCCACTACCATCCCCCCTAGACTGTCGGGCCAAAAGGGATTCGTAACAGGTGGAACTGTGTTAGTGCTGTCAAATCCACAAGTGGCTCCTGGCATTATACCTAAAGCGGACTTTGCCATTGGCTGCACAGAGTCTCATTTAGAGAAATCCCATGCAACTTTTTTCACAAGTTCGAACACTTGAATGGGAGGAAAAAATGGTGCATTTCAAAAGAATTTGAACAACACCGTTTTTGGGGGGCAATGACAAAGGTGGAAAACAAAAACTTGTAGTGTATTAAAGGTTCAAAAAGGCATCTGAAGTTTGTCATTTCCACTTTGACATATCAGACAAGCTTTTCCCTTATGAAAAACGTGTCAACCCCTACAAAAATATCCATTATAATCCACATAATTCACATTTCCTGTTGCTGCATGATTATTTTCCTTCTGTAAGAAACTGTAAAAATGGGTTTCCATGGCAGAGCAGCTGCACACAAGCCTAAGATCACCATGTGCAATGCCAAACATCGGCTGGAGTGGTGAAAAGCACACTGACCATTGTACTCTAGAGCAGTGTAAACGCATTCTCTGGTGTGATGAATCACGTTTCACCATCTGGCAGTCCAACGAATCTGGGTTTGGCGAATGCCAGGAGAATGCCACTTGCCCCAATGCATAGTGCCAACTGAACAGTTTGGTGGAGGAGGGATAATGGTCTGGGGCTGTTTTTCATGGTTTGTGCTTGGCCCCTTTCTTCCAGTGAAGGGAAATATTAACCCTACAGCATACAATGACATTCTAGATGACATTTTTAGCTTCCATTATGTACAGATCCTTGCGACATGGGGCCGTACGTTATCATGCTGAAACATGAGGTGATGGCGTAAGATGAACAGCAAGACAATGGGCCTCAGGATCTTGTCACATCTCTGTGCATTCAAATTGCCATCGTTAAAATGTAATGGTGTTCGTTGTCCATAGTTTATGCATGTCCATACCATAACCCCAGCGCCACAATGGGGCACACTGTTTACAACGTTGACCTCGGCTAACCGCCCCCCAACCTGACACCATACACAAGGTCTGTGGTTGGACATACTGCCAAATTCTCTAAAACATTAAATTCTCTGGCAACAGCTCTGGTGGATATTATTGCAGTCAGCATGCCAATTGCACACTCTCTCAAAACTTCAAACATCTGTGGCATTGTGTTGTGTGACAAAACTGCTCATTTTAGAGTGGCCTTTTATTTTTCCCCAGCACAAGTTTTTTTAAATATATATTTTTAATTTCACTTTTATTTAACCAGGTAGGCTAGTTGAGAACAAGTTGTAATTTACAACTGCGACCTGGCTAAGATTAAGCAAAGCAGTTTGACACATACAACAACACAGAGTTACACGTGGAATAAACAAACATACAGTCAATAATACAGTAGAAAAAAAGTATATATACAGTGTGTGCAAATGAGATAAGGGAGGAAAGGCAATTAGCAGGCCATGGTGTCGAATTAATTACAATATACCAATTAAACACTGGAGTGATAGATGTGCAGATGATGAATGTGCAAGTAGAGATACTGGGGTGCAAAGGAGCAAGATAAATAAATACAGTATGGGGATGAGGTAGTTGGACGGGCTATTTACAGATGGGCTGTGTACAGGTGCAGTGATCTGTGAGCTGCTCAGACAGCTGGTGCTTAAAGCTAGTGAGGGAGATATGAGTCTCCAGCTTCAGTGATTTTTGCAGTTCGTTACAGTCATTGGCAGCAGAGAACTGGAAGGAAAGGCAGCCAAAGGGGGAATTGGCTTTGGGGGTGACCAGTGAGATATACCTGCTGGAGTGTGTGCTACGGGTGGGTACTGCTATGGTGAGCTGAGATAAGGCGGGGCTTTACCGAGCAAAGGCTTGTAGATGACCTTGAGCCAGTGGGTTTGGTGACGAGTATGAAGCGAGGGCCAACCAACAAGAGCGTACAGGTCGCAGTGGTGTGTAGTATATGGGGCTTTGGTGACAAAACAGATGGCACTGTGATAGACTGCATCCAATTTGTTGAGTAGAGTGTTGGAGGCTATTTTGTAGATGACTTCGCCGAAGTTGAGGATCGGTAGGATAGTCAGTTTACGAGGGTATGTTTGGAAGCATGAGTGAAGGATGCTTTGTTGCGAAATAGGAAGCCGATTCTAGATCTAATTTTGGATTGGAGATGCTTAATGTGAGTCTGGAAGGAGAGTTTACACTCTAGCCAGACACCTAGGTATTTGTAGTTGTTCACATATTCTAAGTCAGAACAGTCCAGAGTAGTGATGCTGGACGGGCAGGCAGGTGTGGGCAGCGATCGGTTGAAGAGCATGCATTTAGTTTTACTTGCATTTAAGAGCAGTTGGAGGTCACGGAAGGAGAGTTGAAAGGCATTGAAGGTCGTCTGGAGGTTACTTAACACAGTGTCCAAAGGGCCAGAAGTATACAGAATGGTGTCGTCTGCGTAGAGGTGGATCAGAGAATCACCAGCAGCAAGAGCGACATCATTGATGTATACAGAGAAGAGAGTCTGCCCGAGAATTGAACCATGTGGCACCCCCATAGAGACTGCCAGAGGTCCGGACAACAGGCCCTCCGATTTGACACACTGAACTCTATCAGAAAAGTAGTTGGTGAACCAGGCGAGGCAGTCATTTGAGAAACCAAGGCTGTTGAGTCTGCCGATAAGAATGTGGTAAGAATGTGGTGATTGACAGAGTCGAAAGCCTTGGCCAGGTCAATGAATACGGCTGCACAGTAATGCATCTTATCAATGGTGGTTAGGATATCGTTTAGGACATTGAGCTTGGCTGAGGTGCATGCATGACCAGTTCTGAAACCAGATTGCATAATGGAGAAGGTATGGTGGGATTCGAAATGGTCAGTAATCTGTTTATTAACTTGGCTTTCGAAGACCTTAGAAAGGTAGGATAGATATAGGTCTGTAGCAGTTTGGGTCTAGAGTGTCTCCCCCTTTGAAGAGGGGGATGATCGCGGCAGCTTTCCAATCTTTGGTAATTTCAGACGATACGAAAGAGAGGTTGAACAGGCTCGTAATAGGGGTTGCAACAATTTCGGCAGATAATTTTAGAAAGAGAGGGTCCAGATTGTCTAGCCCGGGTGATTTGTTGGGGTCCAGATTTTGCGACTCTTTCAGAACATCAGCTATCTGGATTTGGGTGAAGGAGAAATGGGGGAGCCTTGGGCAAGTTGCTGTGGGGGGTGCAGGGTAGTTGACCGGGGTAGGAGTAGCCAGGTGGAAAGCATTGCAAGCCGTAGAAAAATGCTTATTGAAATTCTCAATTATAGTGAATTTATCGGTGGTGACAATGTTTCCTAGCCTCGGTGCAGTGGGCAGCTGGGGAGAGGTGCTCTTATTCTCCAGGGACTTTACAGTGTCCTATAACTTTTTTGAGTTTGTGCTACAGAATGCAAATGTATGTTTGAAAAAGCTTGTCTTAGCTTTCCTAACTGCCTGTGTATATTGGTTCCTAACTTCCCTGGAAAGTTGCATATCACGGGGGCTATTCGATGCTAATGCAGTACGCCACAGTACGCCACAGGATGTTTTCGTGCTGGTCAAGGGCAGTCAGGTCTGGAGTGAACCAAGGGCTATATCTGTTCCTGGTTCTAATTTTTTTGAATGGGGCATGCTTATTTATGATGGTGAGGAAGGCACTTTTAAAGATTAACCAGGCATCCTCTACTGATGGGATGAGGTCAATATCCTTTCAGGATACCCTGTCCAGGTCGATTGCACCTGTGTAATGATCATACTGTTTAATCAGTTTCTTGATATGACACACCTGTCAGGTGGATGAATTATCTTGACAGATGAGAAATGCTCACAAACAGGGATGTAAACAAATTTGTGCACACAATTAGAGAGAAATAAGCTTTTTTGTGCATATGGAACATTTCTGGGATCTTTTATTTCAGCTCGTGTAACATGGGACCAGCACTTTAGTTAGTTAGTATGTGATATGATATAAATTCATATGATTTATATGTTTAAAGTAATGGTAAGATAATGACAATGATTTATATGTTTACTGTAATGATAAGATAATGACTAAAAATATTCCACCCTGAAACCATATAATTGTATGAAATTTATTACAATCATAAAAACTATAATCTGATGATGTGTGTAGTTTTAGTCAGAATTAGAACAAGGACATTTTGTTCCTTTATTAGTATGTAAGCAGGGTGCAAGTGGGGAAACAAATGATAAGAGGAGCTATTGACAGACAAGTTGTAATACTGTGTTCCTTACAGGAAATTCTGTCTCCACCCGTGGAGGGGAGAAACTGTTAGGCATGCAGACAATTATGAAACATGTTGCAAATTAAACAATGCATCTGTGTAGTGGAAAAACACCGACTGTCTGAGCAAGGCGTAGCTTAAGATTTTAACTTGTTTGTAGGTGTTATAAAGACTGGGTTTGTATGCTGGACTTCAGAGTGCTCTCGTGAATAAATGTTTTGACTATTGTAAGCTGAGAAATCTGTCTGTTTCATTTAACCTTACAAACTCTGGGTTGCAGACTGAGTAGATTAATTGAAGTTTATGAACATTGATAACGAAATACTCATAAAAAATATGTTAGTTAGCCATGTTATGAATACAAAGCATCAGCTGTTGACATCACAATACAATTTAAAAACAGTTAGCTCCAAAAAGGTTTTTTAAACTTTGGCTGCATGCTGACAGTGCATTTAGCCATCCTGTGGCTAACCACACTACAAGCTTCATTTTTACCAGGTTCCCGTAAGCAATTGTAATGACAGTCCACCACAACATACTAGAGAGTCTCCTGATTAGCAAGGGATAGTCTGTGTTTAACTTAATTGTATATTAAAATCACAGTTTGAGGTCATTGTGAGGGAATTTTGAAAGTTGTTAGGCGAAATTGGTTTTCCTGGGAAGGTTGCAATATTAACCAAGGAGGGCAGGGATTAGCGAAGGGTCTCCCTCAGTTTTTTATGTGACCACGTTTTCCAAAAACTCTTAAATATCTGCTCTGAATTAAGATGGAAAGGTGTCTGCAGAAGAATGGGGTGTTAGCCACAGTATGACATGACCCCTTGAGTTTGTAAACATCTCTTTTGTTATTGAACTACAATAAATTAAGTGGATTTTCACCCATTAAAATAATAACGGAATGACATTATGCGTCCCTGATCTGAACAACACAGAAATGCATAATTATGTGTGACATGATAGACAACCATATAACGCCACCCCTTGGTAAACACAAACGACCTCTGGCTCAGCACTTTTTCTTTCTCAATTTCTTGTTTTCCACCTAATCACTACATCTTAGAGTAGACGGAAAAAATATGTCACAGCGTTTATTTGCATGAATGGCCTACAACATATGCTTGTGTAGGACAGGGTTTCGCAAATTCAGTAGTGTGGCCCTTCATGGGTGCACGTTTTGGTTTTTGCCCTAACACTACACCGCTGTTTCAAATAATGAACTCATCATCAAGCTTTAATCATTTGTATCAAAAACATGCACCCAGTGGACAGGTTTCTAATGTTTTAGAGCAGGGGTGTCAAACTCATTCCACCGAGGGCTGAGTGTCTGCGGGTTATTTCCTTTCAATTAAGACCTAGACAACCAGGTGTGGGGAGTTCCTTGCGAATTAGTGACCTTAATTCATCAATCAAGTACAAGGGCGCAGCAAAAACCCAGAGACTCTCTGCCCTCAGTGGAATGATTTTGAGACGTGTTTTAGAGGCTACTGAGTCAGAGGAGGCTGGTGGGAGGAGCTATTTATTGGAAGACGGGTATCAAACATATTACACATATGGAAACCACGTTTGACTCCATTCCATCGATTCCATTCCAGCCATCACAATGAGCCCATCCTCCTATAGCTCCTATCACCAGCCTCCGCTGCTACTGATGCCACAATAATCATACTAACACACACCAAGTACTAAGATAGATCTCAGTCTAACGAGATGCACTTTGTAGTGTTAGAAATAATTTTTCAGTTTAGGACCTGTTATACAGGATGCAATTTAGGAAATATTTAATTTTTACACCATTGGTTTTCACAGGGTTCAGAGGGCTTTTAGCACTTTCAAAAATACACACATCCATTCAACAAACAATTCTGGCACATGGATTCCAGGTAAAATGGCTTCTCCCAATGGCTTACTTCCACTTTCCTTATAAAGGCTGGCAGATACTGCCCAATACCTGAAACAGTGCCACTACTGGTAGACCTCCCATGGTCCCACATGTTACATGAATAAATATGCAATATCCTCCTTTGCATATTTGAGTATTATTCTACAGACAGGCACTTTTTGCTATTGAATGAGCCCCGCCCCCAAACAAGACTAAAGTTGGTTGGTCTGGACAATATCTGAACCAATCATAGACATCTATGTTTCACAAGTTTGGACAGTAGAGTGCAGTAAAGTATAGTTCAGTACAATACAATAAAGTACATTATACTGTACTCTATTGTCGTGTACTCAAACATGTGGTTTCCATATGTTTGATTTCATTCCATTCATTACAATGAGCCTGTCCTCGTTGAGCTCCTCCCACCAGCCTCCTCTGCTGTAGAGGTGGGGGGGGGGGAGAGGAGAGAGAGAGAGAGAGAGAGAGAGAGAGAGAGAGAGAGAGAGAGAGAGAGAGAGAGAGAGGGGTTGTCCAGACTGTTTTCACACTTACTTTGATCACATGACAACAGAAAGAGAAAGAAAACAGTTATAAGCTGAACATAACAGTATGCCAGTGGAAGGAAGGACAGTAGCAGGTGCCCCAACCATGGTGTGAGACTTCTATGATTTCCCATTGTGTCCAATTCAATTGCAGTAATTCTGTTACTGATTTTTTGCGTAATTCTGTTAACGATTTACAGCCCAGGATTCTTTCTCCTAACTGCTCCTACATATGTAGGATTAATTTGAGCCAGTTTGCTACAGCAGGAAAATAATCCTGCAGATACAGGAAATGTGAATTATTATGTGGATCAGTGGCAACCAGTCATTCAAAATGGGCTTTCCTGTTTTGTATGTTATTTTGGCACATATCAGTTTGCAAACAATGTCAAAATATATATATCATTGAGTTAATAAAGCCGCATACAAATATGGTCTCTTTTTTGTATTATTGAGTAAGGCAGTTCCAAAATGCAGGTGTTTCAGCCTAGCTCATTGCCTTCTGTGGTGATGGGGCAAGCCAACAGTAAATATGCAGCGCTGTGCAGTGATTGGCTCAGTGTTCTGTCACTCATGGGGATACTACGTCACCGCCAGGTCTAAGGGTAGAGCTCAAAAATTCAAACCCCTTGGGTACTGCCATAGAGTTACATTAGAAGTGCCCATCAAAGAAGGTCATTGGCCATAGATTAAATGACGTAAAATCACAGTATATCTACAGTAGCTTTGATTGGACTGATCATGTCAACATCATACTTTCTAAATCTTAGCTAGCAGTCATCATCATTAATGAAGTTGACAATCTACTGGTAAATCCATTTTTAATCCTTGTCATATGAAGATAGAAAATGTAGAGAAATTATTGATAAAACATATCGGTGCTCACCGGCCATTGGACATAAACATTACACAACCAGTTGGAAACCAGAAATTCAACAATGAGTGGCTTAGAAGGAATGAGTGGCTAACTGCAAGCGTTGCAAAGCAATCATTAGCCTGCTATTCAGTGGAGTGGCTGTGTGGTCCCAAGTCTAAGATTAAGGGTCTATTTTCCTAGTTTAAAATGGTTAACATTCAACATTGCTGTCAATGAAGCACAATTTGTGCTCAAAACAACTTAACTCTGAACTGCAAAATCTGACTTTAGTGAGTTCAAGACAACTGGGAACTCGGGAAAAACAAGCTACGACTGGGAAAATATGTTTTGAACTTTCATCCAACTCAGAATTGTAAATCAGGAACTCTGGTCTCTTTCTAGAGCTACAACCTGAAGATCACCGACAGTATCATGATTCAGCATTTTTTTTCCAGTTCCCAGTTGTCTTGAAAGCACCATAAATCCAGAGAATGCTTTGATGACAAAGTTTTATGACAAAATTTGCCCACGAAGGACCACCGCGCCACCTTCCTGTTCAAGTGAGCACAGCACAACAAGGTGAGTTCAAAAATGAATTGTATGCAAATGCATAAATAATGTAATATGCCAGGGAGATATGTATACTGTAGCTAAGAAAGTAATACTAAGTGTATGTTGTGTAGTAAGCTGTTAGTAGCCTACCCTAATTTGTGGTCTATTTTCACCTCTTAATTTCACTTACTGTTCTGACTTGGTGGTGCACATGTAGCCTATAACCTGTTTTTGAGAAATGTATTGTCTGCTTATATGCCTCCTTTATTTATCCTGCAGTTCTGACTTGAAGTACAGGGAGAACACTGTAAGAACGGCCCATGTTTTGAATTCTGTCGCTGTACATTTCCAAAAGTGCTGAACAAATAGTTTTGACTAAAACATTTTTTGCCCCATTGAGATTTACATGCTAAAATCGTTAATGGGCATTTTTGTAGGGGTTGATTATTTTCGTTTTTTATTGTAAGGGAAAATCAAGTCGGAAATTTCAAAGTGGAAAAAGTACAAACTTCAGAAGCCTTTTTAAACCTAGAACACACTACAAGTGTTCTCTTGCAACAGGGTGATGAAATTAAGATACTAAAACTGTATCTGCTCTCCTCTATCTGCTCTCGGATTTATGATCTACAGACACTTTTGTCATTGCCCAGAATACAAGTGTGTTGTTCGAATTTTTGGGAAATGGACCATTGCTTCCCCCCTTGCCTAGGTCTAAGTAGACCTGGCTAGGACCAATCACTAAATTATCTGGATAGGTGAAAATGAATTGATTTGACCAATTGTGCTATGCCAGATCAAGTAGTTTGTAACATTTTGTAGTTAGATTGTATCTGCTTCTGTACATTCTGATTTATCCATGCGCTCTGAGATGCATTGCTCTGGCCTCCCTGACTGTGTGCAGGCTTTGCAGTAGAACACGGAGTTATGATGCTACCGTAGACGTGGTTGCGATACCGAATGTATAGTATCGCTTTAGCTACCTGTCTAAACGTTTTTTTTAGTAACACCAGCAAACATGCTGGACTTTGCGATATTTGCAGTGACTTTTGTCATCATTCTGGTCGGCGCAGTCCTCTATTTGTATCCAGTAAGTCAATGCCTGTGTTTATATTAGCCAATATTTGCAACATCGTATATCCACCATGTCATTACTAGCTAACGTTACTTGTAAATCTGCTAACTTTGTGCAGTTTTACAGTGACATGACAGTTAAAAAAATCCCTGGACATTTTATGCATCTACCTTTAGCACCCAAATGTTTCAGCAGGTTAAGTGAATTGTGGAGTGGACAAATATTGTTTTCAAAGCTCAAGGTTACTGAATATGTAAACTGCACAGAATTTCTTGTCATGTTTAATTTATGTCTCTCTTGAAACTGAAAGTAACACGCTTGATTCATTTTTTTTATCAAGTCATCAAGAAGTGCTTCTGGTATACCAGGTCTCAACCCTACTGAAGAGAAGTGAGTAGACTATGACCAAATATCTTGATCTCAGCCCATATTTATAAGCGTCACTGTAGGAGTACTTATCCAGGATCAGATCCCCCCCTGTCTATACATCTCCATATAAAAGGCTAAACTGATCCTGGATCAGCACTCATACACTGAGAAGTTTTCTGAATACGGGCCCTGGCCTGACCTAGGTTCCTATTGGTTTATTCGTCTCATTCTCTTAATCTAGGGATGGAAATCTGCAAGACATAGTGAACCGAGGCAGTCTGCATGAGTTCCTGGCTAGTCTACATGGACAGTTTGGTCCTGTGGCATCCTTCTGGTTTGGAGGACGCCCTGTGGTCAGCTTGGGTTCAGTGGACCAGCTACGGCAGCACATCAACCCCAACAGGACTAGTGAGTACTGGGGAGGAATGGAAACTATTGGGAGGAAAGGGAAACAGGTGCTCTGTCCCTACTAACGTCAAATCAACGTTTATTTGTCACGTGCGCCGAATACAACAGTGAAATGCTTACTTAAGGCTCTAGCCAATAGTGGAAAAAAGGTATTAGGTGAACAATGGGTAAGTAAAGAAATAAAAACAACAGTAAAAATACAGTGAAAAACAGTAGCAAGACTATAAAAGTAGCGAGGCTACATACAGACACCGGTTAGTCGGGCCACTTAAAATTCATGCTTAAAAGATTGCACCATTCTAAGTAGAATGTGGGTATAGATAGACATTGTAACAGATTCAGGTGATTTCCGTTATACATGTACAGTGTTGTTTTGAAATAAAGAAACAGTAACACTGTGACATCTTCTATCCTTACTTGTAGCGGACTCATTTGAGACAATGCTGAAGTCGTTGCTAGGTTACCAGTCAGGAACGGGTGGAGGGGCCACAGAGGCTGTAATGAGGAAGAAGTTGTATGAGAGTGCCGTCAACAACACCCTGGAGAAAAACTTTCCAATGCTGCTGAAGGTTTGCCTCTTACACAATGGCTCATTTGGCAGTTTTTAATATTTGGCTGTAGCATTCTGCAATACTTTCTTCAGTTTTTGTGTATTCATTAGTATTTGTTTACTCCAAAAGCTTGTTCTGCTCACTACCCTGGAATGTTATAGTTCGGTAGCCTAGTGGTTAGAGCGTTGGGCCAGTAACCGGAAGGTTGCTGGATCGAATCACTGAGCTGATAAGGTAAAAATATGTTGTTCTGCCCCTGAGCAATGCATTTAACCCACTGTTCCCCGGGCGCCGTAGACGTCGATTAAGGCAGCCCCCTTCGACTCTCTGATTCAGAGGGGTTGGGTTAAATGCGGAAGACACATTTCAGTTGGACAACTGACTAAGTATCCCCCTTTCCCATTGACACACGCTCTCTCTGTCTCCCTCCCCCTTTGTCCTGTTCTAGTTGGTGGAGGAGTTAGTGGGGAAGTGGCAGTCTTTCCCTAAGGACCAGCACACACCCCTCTGTGTCCATCTGCTAGGATTGGCCATGAAGGCTGTCACTCAACTCGCTTTGGGTGACCGTTTCCGGAATGATGCTGAAGTCATCAGCTTCCGAAAGAACCATGAGGCAGTGAGTGAGCAGTCACATTTAAAGTCACCGTTTCTGGTGAAAAGATGCCCATTACGACCGGTGTTTGCAGATTTTCACAGATAATTCCCTTTACTTGTCAGATCTGGTCGGAGATCGGAAAAGGCTATTTGGATGGTTCCATGGAGAAGAGCTCCATCAGAAAGGAGCACTATGAGAGCGGTGAGTGAGAACTAGTTCACTGCTATGGATCATATGTGTTACTTGTACATCTCAGCATACACTTCTTTATAGAATGTATCTGAAATAGAAAAGAGATGTGTATACATTTTCTGTCCTCATGCTAAGTACATTGTTTGTTTACAGCGCTGGCAGAAATGGAAACAGTGCTGATGTCTGTGGCGAAAGACAGGAAAGGACAAAGGAGCCAGACAGCGTTTGTAGACACTCTTCTCCAGTCCAACCTCACAGAGAGACAGGTGATGCACAGATTCTTTGATTATAAGGAGAACAGGCTCATTGAGGCAGAGCATAGAGCCTCCTGTTGCTGTTACTCACGTGTAGAGGAAAATAAAACTTCCTTCCTGCTTTTGTTTTAATGAACGCTTGTTTTCATTGTTTCTCTTTTGTAGGTGATGGAGGACAGCATGGTATTCACACTGGCAGGTTGTGTCATCACAGCTAATTGTGAGTACTAGTAATAAATAGATTATGCCTATCTACGTCAGAACTTGTGGCTTTTATGGTGTAGCCAATCATCAATTTTTTCTGAGAGAATAAAATCATACATTTGCTTAGTATTCTGTCAGAAAATCTCTCTCACAAAGTGTTGATGTTTCTCTTTGTGGTTGTAATATTTCCCAAGTGTGCATCTGGGCAGTACACTTCCTGTCCACATCAGAGGAAGTTCAGGAGAAGCTGCATCAGGAGCTGGAGGATGTTCTGGGTTCTGAGCCTGTTTCTCTGGATAAGATCCCACAGCTCAGGTGACCTCTGACAGCCAAATAACATAAACAATGTGATGCAGTGTGACAGGTGTTTCAGATCCACTCTTGCATGACGTGTACCTTATGAGACCTGAAGACTGGTGTAGCTTCCTGAGCTAATGCCTAAGCTAACAGGGGCTAATAGCCTTGTGGCCCACATAACACCTGGGTTCGAACCCTGGTCGGTCACAGCAGAAGGGGCATGTATCCTCGTGGTAGCATGTCTTCAAGGTATGTTTATAGATACATTTTATCATGCTTATCAAATGCATCTTCTATACTATAGGTATTTTCAGCAGGTTTTGAACGAGACTGTGCGGACAGCCAAACTGACGCCCATCGCAGCCCGGCTCCAGGAAAATGAAGGGAAAGTCGATCAGCACATTATTCCTAAAGAGGTATCTTATTCTCCTCTAACCAACTTAGTTAATTTATTATCCACATCTCATTATCACAATCAGCAAGTGCTTATAGATTTAAAATGTTTTTGTTGTTGTTTAAAGTGAATAATTAAAACACTTTATTCCTATGTTTTTTTTTAGACACTGGTGATCTATGCCCTTGGGGTAGTCCTACAGGATGCAGACACCTGGAGCCGTCCCTACAAGTCTGTTCATATGTATTTTCCTTTGAACCTTTTGCCACCTAAAGAGGCATTTTTTGCTGGATTTTTTGGTACCAAGTTTGAATTCCTGCACTTTGTACATCTAGGTTTGACCCAGACCGATTCACAGAAGATTCAGCCAGGAAAAGCTTCTCTCTGCTTGGATTCTCAGGGAACCAGGCCTGTCCTGAGCTGAGGTAACGGGGATGGGAAAGGATAGTGGCGTGCACTTGAGATTAACCAAGGGGCTAGGGCATTTACTAGTTGTAATTGCACAGGAGCAACTTGTTATACAGTTTTACCATATTTCTTCTATAATATCAAATGAAAGGAAATGGAGGGAGTGTCACTACCAGGCAAAGAAGAATGTGGGCTTGTTACTAACTTTTTATACCACCATTTCGCCACATTTCAGGTTTGCGTACACCGTGGCTACTGTCGTCCTCAGCACTGTAGTGCGCCAACTGAAGCTGCATCAGGTGAAGGGACAGGTGGTAGAGGCCAGATCTGAGCTTGTGTCCACACCTAAAGATGACACATGGATCACTGTGAGCAGAAGAAGCTAACTAACAGTGGACATTTGTCTCAAACTCCATCTGTGGAAGAGAAACTGTGTTAATTGGGAAGGTACTTGTCAGTTAGCTTAGATTCTAGACCGAGTGGAACTGTTTAAAAAGCTGTAAACATGAGCTTAGTAGGGCTACTTGTCAGTCAGCTCTTGAACATGGTTTTGATTAGCTAAAGTCATTGCCAATGGTGACTCGGTTATTTGAGCTACCACCTGAAGTAGCTTTTTGTCCCCCCCCATTTCAATATGAGGATCAGTAGCTATCTTTTCAAGCTACATGATAATTTAAGTATTGTCTTAAACCTTGCCTTAAACCAAATGCTGCACAAGCGATGGCTATTTTATCTCCACTCTTGGACTTCTGCACAACATTCCAGCTGAACTGCCTTCCAAAACACGTGGTCCCAACTCCCCCAGATACATGACATTTTAGACAGTTCATTTTTTAATAAAGTTTACACTAATCCTGTGTTAGGATAGGAATATAATATTTTGCACATTTGTTGCAGCCCCTCTGTTGTGATATCCTGCCACTGTCAAGACATCGAGGCTGTTATTGTCAACAAGTGCTCATTTTGTATCTGCAGTGTCTCTGGTTCAATTCCCATCCCTGTTTCCATTGTATCGCTACATTAGCTTTAATTGTTTAAAATAAAAAATATCTGTAACTTCTGGATTTATTAACAGCCTTTTTCCAGGGTGTATTGTTTCCTTTCAAAACAGACTTGGGGTTTGTAATAATTTACACCAGTCACAATGTAAATTGGAAAGGAATGGAAAGAGCAAAGATCTAGGTATCATATCCACATAAATTTGTCACAGATTGTCATACACTCCGTCATAGTTGGGATGCCCAACGCCACTTCTGCAGGAGCGTTGGAGAGGCTTGGATCTGGCATGCATTGATTGCTAAAGATGTGAAAATGGCGGAGTTACAAATGCTTTTGGAAGAGGAGATTCCAGCTGGACGTAGTGCATTATTAGATAGTTTTACCAATTTAGAAAGAGTTGCCGAGTATTGCGAAAGCAACTATGTTCAGGTAATGATACTTTATAACATTATCAAGTATATATTCTACGCTTATCATCTTTGACGGTGGGCGAAGTGATGGCTACGAGTTATGCCGATGGGGTGCAGCTACTCCACTGCAAGGGTGCTCCTGTTAGCGCGACCAAGCTAGGCTATAGATGGCTAGCTAACCTTAGTTAGCTACTTTATGCAGAACGTAGCTATGTTTTTCCTAATATGAAAACATTGGTTGCCGTTCTCCAACCGTCATACATGTATCGTCATTTATCAAACGTGTATTTAGTTGTTAGTATTTTTACTAACTTGACTTCGTTAGCTAAGTAATAATAATGCTAGCTGAGCTAGCCCGAATTATCTGGGCACAGCTGGTTTCATGATTGACTGTGTCGTGATGGGGTATACAACAAGGTATTCAGCTAAGGTAAGGAATTGGATTTAAAATGTTGGTACACGCTCTGATACCAGAAGAGAATCAAAGGAGCCATAAGTAAACGAATTTTATGACTATAGCTAACTAACGTTAGCCACGGTTTCTAGTTAGCTGCGCTGCCATTACTGTCAAATTCTCCAGTGGTAGGGGTTTGAAATGCCCAATTCGTGTCAACATTAGGAGGCTGTAAACAGTGGTCGCGAAGAAAAAATATATATAATATGTGTGGCACTTGTAAGCGTTCTTCTCCTGCCAATACTTAGCGTTAGCTAGCTAATGTTATAGCCTTATTATGTGTTATGTGCCAAAACACATAACACAAGCAAATTGGATCGGACATCCTGTATCGCCGATGCCGAACTTGTACTACTGACTGTAGAGTGGGAAAATCGGTGTTTCATAGACTACTTACTGGTAGTTCATAACGTTAGTCATGCCATGAAGTACGTTTTTTCTAATATAAAGTGCGGCTCTGACACCGAGTGTGAAACGTTTGTCAATAGTGCCACTGCCCTGGAACTAGAGGTCTTAACGGGTCCAAAAAGTTGGGCCTGTTCCGAAATGGATCTGGGACTTTACCACCGTGACTCGATATGCATAAATTCATTTTTTAAAATATAGAAACCCGTTCTGGACGGACCCGAGGACAATAAACCCATTCCATTTAGACCGGAAGAATCCAGGGCCGATCTGATCCGAGTGATGGAAGTAGCAGAAAATCGTGTTTTTAAGCGACTTAATTAACTGGAGCTGATAAAGCCAAGAGTGAGAGAGGTGCTGCTATAGCATGCGGGGGAGGGGCCATACTTTGAGCAAGTGACTTGGGGAGGTAGGAGGGAGAGATGAGACATCAACCATCCAAGCCGACTCGCCCTATAGTAGACTAATAGCTGCCATAGCTAGGTTATTTATCATCAAATACGATTATGTAGTACCTGTCTAGGACTGAATCAAACTGGGAGAAGCTAGTTAACGTTAGCTAGCTAGGTTAACTGAGGCTGCAAATTAAATGTTATTTGCCACATGTGCCCAAATACAACAGGTATAGATGGACCTTACAGTGAAATGCTTACAAGCCCTTAATAAACAATGCCGTTTTAAGAAAATACAAAAAAGAGTAAGAGAAGAATAACTAACAATTAAAGAGCAGCAGTAAATAACAATAACGGGGCTATGTACAGGGGGTACCGGTACAGAGTCAATGTGTGGGGGGCACTGGTGTCGCGATAATTGAGGTAATATGTACATGTAGCTAGAGTTATTAAAGTGACTATGCATAGATGGTAACGTTGCCATTTAATTAGATGTTAAGGAGTCTTATGGCTTGGGGGTGGAAGCTGTTTAGAAGCCTCTTGGACTTAGACTCGGCTCTCCGGTACTGCTTGCTGTCCGGTAGCAGAGAGAACAGTCTATGACTAGGGTGGCTAGAGTCTGACAATTTTTAGGGCCTTCCTCTGACACCGCCTGGTATAGAGGTCCTGGATGGCAGGTAGCTTGGCCCCAGTGATATACTGGACCGTACACACTACCCTCTGTAGAGCCTAGCTGTCGGAGGCCGAGCAGTTGCCATACCAGGCAGTGATGCAACCTGTCAGGATGCTCTCGATGGTGCGGCTCTAAAACCTTTTGAGGATCTGAGGACCCATGCCAAATATTTTCAGTCTCCTGTCAATGAGAATTGGGATGTGCTCGGTCCTCCTTTTCCTATAGTCCACAATCATCTCCTTTGTCTTGATCACATTGAGGAAGAGGTTGTTGTCCTTGCACCACACGGTCAGGTCTCTTACCTCCTCCCTATAGGCTGTCTCATCATTGTTGGTGATCAGGCCTACCCCTGTTGTCATCAGCAAACGTAATGATGCTGTTGGAGTCATGAGTGAACAGGGAGTACAGGACGGGACTGAGCATGCACCCCTGAGGGGCCCCTGTGTTGAGGATTAGCGTGTCGGATGCAGTGCATGCACTTTCTAATCCTACAGTTACAAATAACTCCATTCAGAATATTAAGTAGCAGCCTGCCAGTTGGCTCGTTGTCGTTGTAACCTATCCTTCTCCTTTAACTTTCTCCGTCAAATCAAATTTTATTGGTTACGTACACATACACTCCGATGCCAGTTTATTAGGTATTCCCATCTAGTACTGGTTTGGACCCCGTTTGCATCCAGAACAGCTGGAGTTCTTCGGGGAATGTAAATGTTGCTCGGTTGGTATCAAAGGACCTAACATGTACCAGGAAAACATTCCCTACACCACTGCCACCCGCCTGTACAATTGACACCAGGCAGGATGGGCTCATGCTTCTTATGCCAAATCCTGACTGCCATCAGCATGACGCAACAGGAACTGGGATTCATCAGACAAGGCAATGTTTTTCCACTCTTCAATTGTTCAGTGTTGGTGATCGTGTGCCTGCTGGAACTGCTTCTTCTTGTTTTTATCTGATCGGAATGGAACCCAGTTTGGTCGTCTGCTGCAATAAACCATGTGTGACAAGGACCGATGAGTTGTGCATTCCGAGATGCCTTTCTGCACACCACTGTTGTACTGCGCCGTTATTCGCTTGATAGTGGACTGCCTGTTAGCTTGCACGATTGTTGCCTCTCAACTCTCATCAACCAGCTGTTTTTGCCCACAGGACTGCCGCTGACTATGTTTTTTGTTTGTTGCACCGTTCTCGGTAAACCCTAGACACTGTTGTGCGTGAAAAGCCTAGGAGGACAGACGTTTCTGAGATACTGGAACCGACGCGCCTGGCACCGACAATCATACCACGCTCAGTTGCTTAGGTCACTTGTTTTGCCCATTCTAAAGTTCAATCGAACAGTAACTGGATGCCTGTGCCTGCATTATATAGCAAGCCATGGCCACGTGACTCACTGTCTGTAGGAGCGAACCATTTTCGTGAACGAGGTGGTTTACCTATTAAACTGGCTACTGTGAATTTTGCAGATGTTATCGCAGGGCAGCGAAATGCTTCTAGTTCCAACACAAAATCGTACACGTAAATCCCAAAAATGTTCATTAGAAATATCAGAATGAGTAATGTCAGTCAGGTGTATATGTATATAAATAATGTTTAATGGTGTGTATGGACAGTATATGAATAGGAAGGGTATGTACAGCAGTAGTTATTAGGGATGCACAATATATCGGAATTGGACGATAATTAGCTAAAAATGTCAACATTGGTATCTGCCCGATGTGGAAAAACAAATGTCAAAGCTGACGTGCATACATATATAACGTAGGTACATGGCGTAATGACGCCAGGTAAAATTTTGCCATGTGCAACACAGAATTCCTAACCTAGCCCTCAATGTCTGCTGTGTGTATTGAGCAGCTAACAAGTCAAGCAGTCATTTGAAAGAGTAAGAACATTTCAGCGAGACAACTCAAAGGTGAAATCCATTAACGCCAAGATAATGGGATTCATTGCCCTTGACAATCAAACCGTTGTCTGTTGTGGGTGATGTTGGATTTTGCGACTGGTTGAGCACCAGTACACACTAACGTTACCAAGTGCGCTATTGCAGCGTCACTGCTATTAGCTTCGCTTCACGACATACTATGGAACGCCGTTTGGGTCTTTGCGTGTCAAAAAAGATACGTCAAAACACTTTAATTGGCTTTTTAATTTGACAAGTCAAATAACACAGTTAAATTATAGAATGTTGTGTGTTCTGAATTTGCATGTGCAAGCCACTACTGTCACCACTGTCAAAGCTGTACAAAAAAGTCCGCAAACAAGCAAAAACCGGTCACGAACAATGTGTTTACAATACCGCGTTGGTAATAAAGCATTTTGTTCGACCGCAACTTCTGGGGTAGCTAACTTTAGCTTGGTACCTAGCTAGTCTGAAAACAATGACCAGTAGAAACTGCAGTCCTGTTCATTGTTCTTAGCAATGATTTAGGAATCCTTGTGAGTAAGTATTAGCTAGGTAGCCAATTGTTGTTTTCCTATTGAAATTGAACTTCTGTTCATGAAAGTAAATAGCTAGCCAGCTACTGTTGCCCAAAGCTAACGTTATAAGCAGCCAGCTAGCTTCATCTGACGAGTGAGGCTCCACCTGACCGGGTTATGTGTTGTGAAGCTAGCCACAATAAGGATTAGGCACAGTAGTGGAATTTGCGTTTTGCCTTCAAAATAAAAGTACCTATTTGAAATTTATGCAGAAGGTTACAATTGGTGGAGTCATGCCATATTTAGACTAGATAATGTTAAACAATGTTGGAATGTGAAGCAATGAAATGTGGTATCAGTCTACTCGGTGACACCCACAGAACACAACTGTGAAGAGCTTACACAAATAATGTAACACCCCCGGGGCGGCAGGGTAACCTAGTGATTAGTGATGCATTGGGCTAGTAACCGAAAGGTTGCAAATTCGAATCCCCCAGCTGACAAGGTACAAATCTGTCGTTCTGCCCTGAACAAGGCAGTGAACCCACTGTTCCTAGGCCGTCATTGAAAATAAGAATTTGTTCTTAACTGACTTGCCTAGTTAAATAAAGGTAAAATAAATAAAATATTAGAGTTGTAGCTCTTATTGCGGACTGTGACTGAAATCACCTCCCTTGTTAGTATTGACATTCATTTTGCACTGTACAGCTTTATCTAAGGATTGGGGACCAATGAAATGGGGTAACAGTCTACTCAATATATTTTTTTTCCCCAACATCCTCACTTATCAGACTCCAAAACATCCAAGCAGTATTGTTTTTCCTCATGAATATTGTTCAATACATATAGCTTGACAATAAATGTGGCTCAATGCAGTTGTTTCAGAGTCCCGCAATAAGAGCTACGATGCTAATGTTCTCTGGGTGTCACTGGAGTAGACTCCATGTCATTAAGCCACAATCCATAGGTAAGGCTGTACAGCGAAATAAGTATGCCCCCAATGCAATTCTAAAGTATAATACATCCAGTGTGATTGCAACAGAATCAGTGAGACAGACCTTCTCGTCAGTGCATCGGATCTGATTTTGTTTACCTAAGACCACACGTCGCGCATTTTTGTTTTTACTTAAGAAATACTGCACCAAACACCGTAACTAGATGTTAAACTGCTTGACTAAAATGTCAATTAATTACTTATTCTTGTTTGTAGAATCATTGACTATTTTGAAGCAGTAATGCTGGCTTTGTTCCTATGGTGTCTTATGGGGGGGAGGGGCAAACATCAGTAACTGCCACATCGAACCACACCACCAAGACTGAAATCTTGTTTTTTTTCTTAATGAGCAGCAGAGAAACGCATGTCAGAAGCCATGCATTGTCTGTCTTTAACACACCATCCATGGCAGACGGGGGAGGGTCGAGGGTTGACCTTTGAGAAAAGTAATGTCATTCAGTACATACTGTCAATAAGGGAAGTCTTAGTCAGAAAAGCAAGGACAGCGTCATCTCCAGGAAATTGTTTCCCTCTGAAAACATATGGCCTTAGCTTGCCTAGTCATCCTTCAGCCCCTGCAAGATCCTATTTATATGATGTCGATGCTCTCCTTTTTTATGCTGCTTGGCTTTGTTTTCTTATTGCCTCTCTACTCTCGTTTCTCTGTTACTGATGTCTATCTGTTTATCCTCTCTCGCACTCTCACTCCTTAGTCACCAGATAAGCACAGAGCGTTGGAGGAGACTAAGAACTACACCACCCAGTCCCTGGCCAGCGTAGCCTACCTGATCAACACCTTGGCCAACAATGTCCTGCAGATGCTTGACATTCAGGCCTCTCAGCTCCGCCGCATGGAGTCCTCCATCAACCACATCTCACAGGTACGGCTGCCGTGACGTGGAACACACTGTATATATACACACACACAGAGATGCACACGTTGAAAAATACACACACATCCATATAGCCTAAGAATATCTGATTCGAAACGATAAGCATAGTTCAAAATTCTGTTTTGTTCAAGTCTGTCAAGAAATAGTCTTAACTGTATTTCTCCCCCTTGTGCGGCCCCAGACAGTGGACATCCACAAAGAGAAAGTGGCAAGGCGGGAGATTGGCATCCTGACCACCAATAAGAACACCTCTCGCACGCACAAGATCATTGCTCCGGCCAATCCAGAGAGGCCGGTGCGCTACATCCGCAAGCCAATTGACTACAGCCTGCTGGATGACATGGGCCACGGCGTCAAGGTAGGGAGCAGTGGGGCATTGACGGTTACCAACTGGATTCCTGATGATAGTAGTAGGTCTCGTTTTTGTACTGGAGGGAGTGAGTTATCAACCTTTCTTGTAGCACTAAGATCATGGACAAACACTGATCTTAGTGCAACAGGCGATTTGGGGGGAACCCCCCTCCCCTTGTTTGGTACAAAGACAGTAGTAGGCCCTGGGGATAAGCACGAGGGTGTGGTGGTAACTGTGTGAGTCACTTTGTCTAGGACAGTGTGTGACTTGTTTGCTGCTTCCCTAACAACATCTGTGGACTGTAGGCCTATAACATTGCTACATGTGTTTCTGTGCATTTTCTCACTATTAGTCACTAATCCTCCTCTTTCTCTCTCTCTCTTTGCATCACTTATTTGCCTTTTTAAAATGAACCTAGTGGTTGCTAAGGTTTAAGGTAAGGATTTCTAACGAAATTTAAAACTCTAAAAACAAAGTTGGTATGCGTGTAAGACCAGAGTGTGTTTTGTCTGATCCCAGGTTATGTTGTTGCTCTGTTGACTAGTACTTCCCTGTTGTTGTTTTTGTAACCTCTCACCGTGTCCTACAGGCCAGTGCTCAGAACATAAAGGCTGGAGCCGCAGGTCTCCCTCGCACCAACCCACCAACACAGAAGCCCCCCAGCCCACCCATGTCAGGGAAGGGAACCATTGGGTATGTAGATGTGGCAGGTACCACTTCCCCTGTCCATGCTGCTCATGTCGAGAAAAACATGCTTTCAGTCTCAGCCAACCACGATCAGACATCTAAAACATGTTCATCAATGGACAAGATCTGATCATCCAAGCACCAGGTGTCCCTTTGTACTACAGATTGCTGTAGTGTCCCTCTAGGGCTAGGGAACAGGCTACCCCCTCACCACCCAGCAGTGACCTTCAGTGACATTTAGTTAAGGTCCGGAGCAGACCTCTTTGTGAAAGGTCAAAGCTAGCCTGTGGCACATTATATTCTGTTTGTTGATCTAATTAATGTGCATACCTAATTTCTTCAGATGTGTGGTCATTCCAGTGAATGGGTATCTTCAAATCTGTTACTTGACATTATGGGCTACTGCTATTGTTGCGCTGTCCTGTTATGTGTCCCTGTCCAGTTTGTATCCCCCTCTACAGACCTGTCCAGAACAGTGATGTATGTAATGGTTTATGACATTGTGTTTTATGGCTCTTCTAAAGTTTAAGTGCTGTGTGTTTGTGTGTGTAACCTTCAAACATGTCCCCCCCCTAAAATGAGACGCATGTCAGTCGTCCATGACACACTGCCATAGTCCAGTCCCTGGTGTAGAGGAGGCATCTCTGTCTGGTGTTTTGGTTGCTTTTGCCCCCCCCCCTGCCCCCATATGTGTGATGTCATGTGACTCCTCCCCCCCTCACCTCTAATTCAGGCTGTTCATGCTCTCCATGGCAACAGCGCTCAACGTTCCATCCCTTAAACAAGCACAGGGGGAGAAAAGACTTGGCTGCTCATCCATACTTTTGAGGCTTTTTATTCCACTGCAGCACATCAATAGACATCACTGTCCTCGGTTGATGTTGGGCTGTGTTTGAACTGAAGCAGCAGCAGCTGTGGACACGACTGATGCATTTAATGCCTTTCCCACCTACACCCCATTTTGAGTTTGCACTGGTTCTTTTATTTATTTTGGTTCCCATGTTTGTCCTCCTTTTCTTGTCCTCCTCCACCCCTCACTTGTGGATGTTAAACTCCTCTCATACCCCTCCCCTCGCAGGCGCCACTCCCCCTATAGGACACTCGAGCCGGTGCGTCCTCCCGTTGTCCCTAACGACTACGTCTCGAGCCCGACGCGCCATGGCAACATGGCGCCCCCACAGCAGAGCCCTGCACGCACTGCGTCTGTTAATCAGAGGAACCGCACGTACAGGTACCCCGCCCCGCATGCTCCCAGCACACCGCTAGCTAAAAACACGTCTAGAACACACTTCGAGCGGCCCTGGACTCACTGAACAGACACGCTTAGATTCAACTGCCCTGTAGTAAAGATCTGCTGCAATAGATTACAGACACTGTAGCTACATGCTACTAAACTCCTTTTTTTCCCCCAACCCTAGCCACATGACTTGTAAAATAATATCACTAGAAAAACTGGTCTGAAACACTTCGAATAGGCACTACACCAAGCACACAGAACAAACGTACAGCTCAGATAGGAATGTATTCAAATATGTTTCTTTATCACCTGCGTAACAGCAGAGGAAATTCAGATGAGATAAACACGAGCAGCTCTGGGTGTCACTGAGGCTCCTACCAGGCAGTGAGAACAAGATCTTTAGGACTAAATGACAGAGTATCTGCCACCAGAGAAATGAAGCTTGGGCTTTGTAATTCAGCTGATCCCTTTTCTCCGTCAGTCCCTTCTCTATTTCCTTCTGAGCACATTATTACGTTAAAACTAATAGTAGCAATGGTTGACCTTGGCTTAAATTAATCAGACAGGTTGAGCTGAAAGAACTATATCTATGCGTTGGTCCTTTCTTCCATCCATCCAGTTTCTCACTCATTCCCTGTCTCCAGTCTCCTCTTTTTATTCTCGCCTTGATTTTCTTCAGATGCCTCCAGCTTTGTGGCGCCTCTGTCTTTGTCACGTCATGTCTCACTAATGGACCACCGCTAAATGTCATGTTGTAATTTGTGACGTTTTATTCATTTCTTTATTGCTGTACATGTCATCTCAAAGCAGAGCTGTTCATTTAAATCCATTCAGTGCTAGGTAGGTGGGGGGCAGGATTTTGGGCCAGGAGAGTCTCTGGTTTGGTAGGTTGTGCTTGCAGGTCCTCTGATACCAATAGGGCTCTAAGGGCCAGTTTCCTCCACCACATATTAAACCTAGTTCTGGACAAAAAAATTCACACTACTTTTTAGTCCAGTAGTAGGCTTAATCTGTATCTGGGAAACCGGCCCTACAAAGTGTATATATAACCTCTAATCTAGACGGTAAATGACTTAATGCAAGCAGGTGTTGATTGGGTTAAGTGATGGGCTATGTGGCATCATTAGCAGTGGCAGCAGTGGAGGCAGCCACCCTAGCAGCAGCAGCCGCAGCAGCAGCAGAGAGAACAGCGGCAGCGGCTCCGTGGGCTTGCCTATCGCCGTGCCAACGCCTGCCCCGCCCCCCACAGCATTCCCAGGTAAGGTCTAGACCCATGCCTTGCCCACTGTCTAAGCTCTGCCTACTAGCTCTCTAAAGAGCAATACGGTCTGTCAGACTGCTTTAAACTCTCTCCTTCCTTCCCCCTCGATAGTGTCTGAGCACCTGTCTTTATCTCCTTCTCCTGTCTTTCCTTTTCCTTTCCTCTTTTTTCTACTGCCTTCCTCCCTTTCCCACCTGCTGATGGTGCAGGTACTGCCCCTGCCCTTCCCAACCCTGCTAAGCCACCTCCCACTACCACCACTACTCCCGTCCCACCTGATGGCCTCCCTGTACTCTCTCTAGCTCCTAACCCCTCCCCCACCCCCCCTCCTGAGGGTCCACCCGTGCCCCCTCCCCCACCCCAGCTCCCCACTGCCGTCACTAGCACCGGCCCTGCTGCTTTCAGCACCCCCGCACAAGGTGAGTGTCCCACCACCACCACCCCTGCATCACATCCATCTCTCCCATCATCCCAGGATCACATCCATCTCTCCCATCATCCCAGGACCTGTATCTGTCTGTGTACCAGCAGGCATGTTGTCACGTGGGCCAGTCATTCTCCACCCCTGCATGATCAGAATTCCTCCATCACCCTCCCTCTCACTGTCTGATCTGTCACTCTGTCTTTTCCTTTTTCCTCTGGGCGTCTCTCATTCCCTCCTTAGGGCAACTCTCTCCCATCGCTCCCAGTCACCACCTGCATGCTATCATCACAACTTGTGCATGAGTTAAATTGTTCTTGTTTTCTTACAGTAAGTGATGTTGAAAAGGGTCTTTGATGATGTCTGAATACCAAAAACAGCAAAGTGCTTAAATTGATCCCATTAATTAAGTGCATCTTGTGACGGGAACCAGAAGTGCTAAGTTAAGCGACATAGCTACACCGTACCAAAATCTCTCTCTTGTTCCCTATGCTGTCTGTACCCCAGGTGCCCCCCAGTTCTTCAGCATGAACCGACCGGTGCAACCACTGAACCCTCCTGCGGTGGGGGGGTCTCTGCCGTACCGCCGGCCCGCGTCATTGACAGGCCAGCCCAACTCCAACATGCCCCTGGCCCTGAACCAGCCCAACGGAGGACCCCACTTCAACCAGGTCCCAGGTAACAGCCCTGACCAGCAACACTATCACTCCTACCAGAACGCAAATTGTCTTTTGTGTTTAGATATTGAGTCTGCATTTTAGAGATTTCTTTCATATATTATTGTCTGGTTTGGATCCTGGAGCGTTTGGGCTCCTGGTCCATCCTGTAACTCATTTGTAGGAAGAAAATGTATACCGACCCATATTATTTATGTTACTTGGCTGAGAGTTTGGTTAAAAAACATGAAATACTAGCTGACAAGTTTTTAGATCTTGTGGAAACAAACTGTCATTTTGTGAGTTCTCAGAACCTCAGAGTATTAAATTCATACACGAAAATGCCATTTGATTTCAGCAGACAGGTGAACCTATGGGAAGGCACAAAGCGCCTAGGTCCCAGCAGCTCGATGTCTTTTTTTTGTGTGAAAGGATTCCTGCTCTTGATTTAGCCCTTTTTAATGCCTAGTCTGCCTACTGATCTAACTGGCTTCTATCATGTTCTAAATTCTAATTCCACCACATCTCTCTTTCTGCCTTCCTTCCTCTCCTTTCTTTCCTAATTACAATCTGCTGCTCTTTTTCTTCCCTCTTTCTTTCTCCTCTCTCGCTCTCCCCGCTTCTCCTGTGGTGTGGTGTGTCTGTAGCAGGTCCTCTTGTTGCCCCCCCTCCCCCGTCCATGCAGATCACTCCCCAGCTCCCTCTGATGGGCTTTGTGGCTCGGGTACAGGAGACCAGTAAGTGGCGTTTAGCTCCTCTGCCTTGTTGCTTCGTCTTCACAGTGGCTCCCTCGTGCATGTGTTTATTTTACTCACAACGTGAGTCTATTTTTGTCGATACTTCAAAGCTGAACTATCCATCAACTTCGATAAAAAATAAACTTCTCATCTATGCACGTTGAAATTGTTCTCCTTTCCCCCAGTTTTTCTTTACACTTTCAGCATGGATACCCAAACAACCACTGCAGCCCTATGCATGGGAATGCCAGTGTCAGTCAACATGTAACTAACCAACCAGTGGAATGTAGGCATGGTGGTTTCTGACTGTTGTAACCCCCCCCCCACCCCACAGTCTCAGACGTGCCCCCTCCCCCGCCCCCCATAGAAGAAGCTGTGTTTGAGGAACCCACCCCGCCCCCTCCACCTCCAGAGGACTATGAGGATGATGATGAGGAGGAGGAAGAGTCGGCCGTTGTGGAGTACAGTGATCCCTACGCAGAGGAGGACCCCCCGTGGGCCCCACGCACCTACATGGAGAAAGGTAGCGAGTGATTCTCTCTGCCACCCTGATCTAACCCCTGCCCTGTCCACTTCTCCAGTTCTTCCCTCTGTCTTTCGCCCTCATCTCCCTGTCCTCTACCCATCTCCCCTGACCTCTTCGTTCCTCTAACATCCTCCTCTCTCATTGGTGCACAGTGGTGGCGATCTACGACTACGCGGCGGACAAGGAGGACGAGCTGTCCTTCAACGAGGGCGCCATCATCTACGTCATCAAGAAGAACGACGACGGCTGGTACGAAGGAACGATGAGTGGCACCACCGGCCTCTTCCCCGGGAACTACGTCGAGTCCATCATGCACTACGCCGACTGAGGAGAGGTGTAGATAGGAAGGTCAAAGACTTTGTTAGGCAGAGCATGATCACATTGTAGAAGTCGACGAGGAGATGAGCGTTCATGAAGAGTATACAACTATCCTCAACCGGTCTACCAGATGAAGTACATTGTACAACGGCCACTTGTAGATATTCCCTGTGTTTTTGAATGATATGAGACTGTATGGTGGTGGTTTTTGTATGTACTATTAGGGCTTCATTTTGTCTTTACTATTATTATAATGAAGGCCACAAGGATTATTGTGATTTAAAAAAGTATTTTTCTCATCTCCTTTTGCCCGTTTGCGCTTATTTTAAAGTTGTATTTATTTGGACCATGTATTATATAGGGAGGGATGGTACGGTGGGCAGGGCTGCTGATTTAAGGATAGAAATATTTGCCAGATTATCCCAATGAAGTTCTCTACTCTCAGCCCAAGAGAAGACACTAGATGAGAATGCTTTCCAATATTTTCTCTCCTGACATTCCCAGAGCCTTTCTAGACTCATATTTTATTTAAAACCCGGAGCTCCTATTGGTTAGTGGGATGAGATGGACTATTGTGCTTACTTTATATGATGTCAAGTTTGGCAACACAACAAAGCTTGACAGTCCCTGACAAAACATAGACATTAGTGGTGGGTAAGACTGGGGGGATTCAGTAGTTAATGAATTGGTTCTGGCACCAGGCTAGCTAGAGCAGCTTAAAACGCTAGGGCTTAGAGCATGCTCAGTCACTACTGCACTTGCCTCACTTCACAGGCCAGTTAGGTAGAGCAGTTGTTTCTCAACCTTTGGTCCCTGAGATGACGACACTGATTTGGTGAGCTCTAATTGAAGACTGCTTCAAAGGCACAAAACAAGTTTGAGAAACAGCAGTCTGGCCCAAAGTAGAAAGGATAACGCAAAATTAGTGTCTTAAGTCACTGCCTCACCTTGTAATCAAGACAGAAGAGATTGATTTTGCCTGTCTTGGTAGAGGGATTGTCAGGAAGCCACCTTTTAGGTAGACAAACATTCTGGCCACTCATTTGCATCAACGATTTCAATATTTCATTCTTATTGTCGTGGGACCTCACCAAAGGGTGGCAGACTGCATGTTTTATTATTCCTGTCTTAATATTTTAGATATGGTGTGGTTATTGGTTTGGTTTGAAATATTCACCCATATTACCATAGTTGACAGGTGGGGTTTCATGATGCATTTATAGGAGGTGATAAAGGAAGCTTGTGCCATATTGAAGTGTGTGTGTGTAAGGTATCACTTCCATTTGCAATAAAAATAGCCAGTGGGATGGGTTTGAAAATGTAGATCTTTGAGTTGTTTGGAATTGAAAGCACATACATTTGTAGTAAGATAATTGTTACTGAAATGATAAAATTAAGCTGTATTACTGCCTCGGATGAGGACTAATTAAAATGAGCATAAAAGCCAGCCGTTGATTACAAACCGGCACCAAAACTGATGCATTGAGTGTTTGAGGTACAAGTATTATTTCCAATGTGCTTGGCCGTGTCTGAGGGCTCTGTGCTTGTCTGTCAGTCAAATCCTTTATTTTTTATTGAAAGTGCGTCTGTTCTTGCATGCCATTTTTCGTAATACTGTAGTGGTGTCTGAAACCCAGTTGGCCCTTCACAAGGCAGCCCCAGAACTGGACCCTAGGGGCAAGGTCAGCGAAGCACAACCTTTTTGAATATTCAGATATGTTATGTAGAATAAACATGCCTCTGACATGTAGCATAAGGACTCATGTCAGCTCTATTCAGGACATTTATCTGCAATGTTCCACAATGCTGTGCAACGCTAAATGCAACCCCAGGTACTACTAAACCAGCCTCATCCAAAGACTAAAGTGTAAGCTAAATCCATGGCAACTTTTTATCCCAACATCTGAAGATCAATTAAGTTATGGGATTTGACTACTCCAGGAGGAGCCATTCATTTAATGTGTAAATGGAGAATATAAGTGTAAGAACAAGTGGTCTATTCCCTCAGACCAAGATCTCTCTGGATGTCAAGTTAAAACAGTCCATAATGCCATTGTGTTGCACAGTAAAAAAAGTTTAACTTTAGAAATATCATATTTGTAAAACCATGAGAACAAAAACCAATAAAACGATTAAGATTTATTGTGGTATTAATCTTCCTTTTTACAGACTATATTAACATGTTAGTTACCATGTGCTCTGTTTTCAGAGATTCCTCTTGTTTCATCCCACTGTACTTGTGACAGCAGATACAAAAATCATTCATTTTCTATGCTAAAGTAAGCATATTCTCATTGAGTTTATATTTCATCAATCTAGTTATACCTGATAACAGTGTAATTAATTGACTTAAGTGTCCATTTAAACACTTTCTTTAACAATAATAAACCTCAGAGTAAAGAAAAGCTGAACACATATCTTATTCTTTGAAGAGAAGAGTTGCCCCCAAATGAAAATGGTACTTTACACAAAGTGAAAAATGCATTAGTTTTATACAACAGTATTGACTTGGAATCATCTGGACTTAAATTTGACAACTCAAAACTACCAGCAGTACAGAATAGTAAAGAATCTATGAGGGGTGATATGGGAGAGAGAGAAGGGTTAAAAATCTCACTGCAGACATTGAGTGAAACTATACATGGATTGTCTGAAGCAGCCAGTCCCCTTTCACTTTAAGGATCACAGATGAGTGTCTCGACCACAAACTTGTTCTCAAAGTGACGGATCGTCCTGCAGTTCAGGGCTTCACGCTTCTCCCTGCCTGCAAGGTACAGATGAAGGAATATGTATTAAAAATGGGTGTGTAGACCTATATAAAACATCTGCTATGGCAACTGTTCATTGGCCAGAGTATAATGCTGTGTGTTTTCAGGTCCACCAAGGGGCCGAAGGAATTTCACAAAATGGTTAATACGTGACTATTTGGGGTACATCTATAAAAGTGTGTGTGTCAGCAGTACTAACCCAGTATGGTCTCTCTGCGTTCCAGCTTGTAGGTGTCTCTGCCCTTGCAGAGGCTGTAGATGAAGTATCCCAGCTGGTCAACGTTCTCCAGACGCTCAGTCACCATCATCTGCTCATGGACCAGGTATGACTGGGGAAGGTAGGTACCAGCCTAGGGGGAGGGGGCAACTCACACACTTAATTAACATTATTCCCTTCAACATTTGATAGATTTTTTTAAATGATTGAAATACATAAACCGTTCCAGTCGTATGTGTGTGTGTTACAGGTACCTTGATGTTGATGAGCAGCTCCAGCAAGTCTTTGGGAGGCATGACGATGGAGGTGTTGAGGGGGATGACGTAGCACTTGTTCAGGCTCAGGTCCAGGTAGGCTGTCAGCCTCTGAGGAGGAGGAAAGGAATTCGATCCAACGCTACAAAAACACCCGGAGGTACTTTACATGCAAACCTCAAGACCTCAACACACACGATTACGTTCAACTTCAATTCAGCACATGTTTTATTAACACAGTATTGAATTGAACACTTACCGGTTTCTAGAAATCGGAGTTTGACGGATAATACGCTGGAGGAAGGACTTTCCTCTTTGAGCCGTAAATGCATGGTAGCAGCTAGATAGACCGAGCTCTGATGTTACATATGCAGTATTTCTCAACAACAATTCACACCACTGTGTGTGTGTGTGTAGGTTTCCATCCAATTAAACAGATTCATGTGAATTTTCTAAAATCCACATAAAAACAACATGCGCATTCCCCCACCAGAGATGCATTTCATCAAATTGACTTGTTGTGGATAAAAGGCTGTGCCTGATGACTTAACACCGTTTGCAGTTAAATTCCCATGAACCAAATAAAAACATACAAGTTAAATGGGTTTCCATCAGATTTTCAGTGTGCCCACTCTGGTATTGCCAAATGCGCTCAAGCCAACAGCTCAGATACATATGGGAGTATGAGCCTACACGACAAGATTATGGACAAAAGAGCAAGATTTTTGATTTGTCAAAACGGCAGCCAAGCATTTGCTGAGCATGTCGCCAGAATAAGACTCTGGATATTTATTGGAAAGGTGCACAGTGGTCAATACCTTCCACGTTCACCACTCCGAAGTTCTTCAAAACGGATTTCATTTGTAGCCTAATAAACTGCATGGTTCCCAAACAAGTCGTAGTGAGAGGTGCATGTCATCGAGTGACCCAAGTTTACTTCGATGTGATGGTTATTATATCAATATTTGCACATAAAAGCGTTTCCACCGACTTTTCTCACAATTAATTTTACTAACACAAAAGAGCTCACCGTGTCTAGTGTATTTATGGTTGTCGACATTTGGAAAGTTGACCGACAAATGTTCAGTTTCGGCCTGTCGTGACTCTATCCGACACGCACTTCAGTCGCATAAAAAAGGTTGAATGGAAACCTGGTTTTGTGTGTGTGTGTGTGTGTGTGTGTGTGTGTGTGTGTGTGTGTGTGTGTGTGTGTGTGTGTGTGTGTGTGTGTGTAGTGTTCTCTTCTCACGCTTTTGAAGTCATGGACGATGTCGGCCGGGTCGCTGTCTGAGAACTCGGGCACAGGCACGTTGATTAGCTCCACCTCCTCCAGCACACGGATGCTCTCCTGGATGTGTCTCAGCGCAGAGGGCAAGACCACCTCGTCCTCATCCTGAACCATGTAGTCCTGCTCAAGGTAATCCACCCCGCACCAATACACCTTGCGCTCCTGAGGAAGTCATGGGAAGACGACAACAGTGAGGACTTGTCTCTCACCCTGACTCTCTCTACCTTACCAACACTGTAGATAGCTAGCACACTGGGTTGGTTTCCCGGAAATATCTCCCGATTAGGGGCTGATTCAAAAGTCCAAGACTAGGCAGACTTAATCTGTGTCTGAGAAACCAGCCCACAGCATATGCAAATGTGTCCTCTAACCAAGGAAAGGCATCTTGAACTACACTGGACAAAAATATAAAAACGCAATATGTTAAGTGTTGGTCGCACATTTAATGAGCTGAAATAAAAGATCCCAGAAATGTTCCATAAACACAAAAAGCTTATTTCTCTCAAATCGTGTGCACAAATTTGTTTACATCCCTGTTAGCATTAATCCTTTGCCAAGATAATCCATCCACCTGACAGGTCTGGCATATTCAGAAGCTGATTAAACAGCATTATCATTACGCATGTGCTGGGGACAATAAAAGGCCACTCTAAAATGTACAGTTTTGTCACAACACAGTGCCACAGATGTCTCAAGTTGAGGGAGAGTACAATTGGCATGTTGACTGCAAGAATGTCCACTACAGCTATTGCCAGAGAATTGAATGTTCATTTCTATACCACAAGCTGCTTCCAACATCGTTTAAGAGAATTTGGCAGTACGTCTAATTGGTATGAAAACCGCAGACCACGCGTAACCACGCCTGCCCAGGACCTCCACATCTGGCTTCTTCACCTGCGGGATCGTCTGAGACCAGCCACCCCGACAGTTGGTGAAACTGAGGAGTATTTCTGTCCGTAGTAAAGCCCTTGTGGGGGAAAACTCATTCTGATTGGCTGGCCCCACCCATGGCTGCGCCCCTGCCCAATCATGTGAGATCCATAGATTAGGGCCTAATGAATATTTAAATTGACTGATTTCCCGATATGAACTGTAACTCAGTAAAACCATTGAAATGGTTGCGTTTATATTTTTGTTCGGTATATAGATGAGCCTATGGCATTATAGGGGTCTAACCAACAGTCCCTCACCAGTATGTAGGTCTTGTAAAGGTAGGCCCCTCCCACCACCACACCTGACAGCATGAGAGCCAGGCCCAGGCACCTGTACCAGCAGCACACCTTGGACTGCCGACGCACTCGCATGCCATCCTCCAGGTCCTGAGTGTAAGAAGACAAATATAGTGCATGCACATTTGATTTGATCACTTAAAATACATTACACCAGGCAACAGATAAAGTACATAGGCCTATATTAAAATGGCAGAGGATACATAAAACAAAAAAGTCAAGACTTCTTGCCATTGTGGTCCTCTATAACATACAGAGTAGAGCCTACAGACAGCCTCTCGCAATACCCGCATGTCTGCCTGTGTTCCATTACATAGGTTCAACCCATCAACCTTTCTCAATGAACAGTAGGATGTCAGCCCAGACGAATCATGGCTAGCATTAAGAAAACTGACCTCTATACATCCTCCTCTTTGTTGTTCAAATAAAAATCGCTCCAACACAACATAGCCAAACGGTGTTTGATTCAAATAGTGTGACTACTATGCAAGCACAATACAGCTGTGGTGTGTTCTGTGGATATCAGTTGGAGTATGGTAGTAGTGAGAGGGGTGCTAGTGAGAGGGGTGCTAGTGAGAGGGGTGCTAGTGAGAGGGGTGCTAGTGAAAGGGGTGCTAGTGAAAGGGGTGCTAGTGAGAGGGGTGCTAGTGAGAGGGGTGCTTATGTAACGTACCCTTCAAAACACACAGCTAAACCTCCCTTTCTCACCAACCCTCCCTCGCTTCTCTGTGACCTCACACCTCCTTTCCATCATAGACTTCTTCAAGACATTATTTCTAACCATTACTCATTTACTGCCTTATATTTTAGGCCTCTCCACCATCTCTGTCGTTTTTGCTCCCTCACTTTAATATTACGGAGCCCAGGGGCACATGTTGTAATTTGGCGGCAGGCCCTTTTCCTGAACTTGCCGAAGTTGTTTATGCAGAGTTGGGGTGGGGTTCGTATTGAAACAAAAGAGTGGATGTCAACAGCTCTAGCTCTCCCTGGAGATCAGATGAGGAAACAGATCTAAGAGATCCCCATGCTCGTACTTTAGTGGAAGAACATATTGTTTTTCCTCCCCATTAGTCCAGTGTCGATACAGAGACGTGCTTGAGATAAACCAAGGTGCATATTTTCATTAATCCAACATTTGCAACAGATCCTCGGGCTATTGAATGATGGACATGCTTGTCTCACTCCTCACTTCAGGTTAGCTTATTAACATGGCTACAGGTCAGGAAGAAGGAGGTGGCTCGTGGATGGTCTCTGTGGACCATGCTGTCTGGTCATGTCACAGACCTTCACTAGTCTGACACCTTATCCAGGATATTAGCATTTAATCTCACCCGTCTGACTGTCCAAACTGCTCCCCTACAGGTGAAACAGACATGATGGCCAGGTCTTTCTATGCAGGGGCATTTTCTCCCCAGGTCTGTCCCTGGCTGCTGCATTCCTCTGCTATTATTCCTCAACTCACTCAGATTCTCTATCGACTTGTAATCTAAACTGCATTCTATTTCCAATGGAACCATGTATCCACCCAGATACTTTGCATTTGGAAAGTAGTCAGACCACTTCAATTTTTCCACATTTTGTTACTTTACAGCTGTATTCTAAAATGGATTAAATAGTTGTTTTCCCTCATCAATCTACACACAATATCCCACAATGACAAAGCAGTGATTACAGCCTTGAGTCTTCTTGGGTATGATGCTACTAGCTTGGCACACATGTATTTGGAGAGTTTCTCCCATTCTTCTCTGCAGATCTTCTCAAGCTCTGTCAGGTTGGAAGGGGAATGGCACTGCACAGCTATTTTTAGGTCTCTCTAGAGATGTTCGATCGGGTTCAAGCCCGGGCTCCGGCTGGGCCACTCAAGGACATTCAGAGACTTGTTCCAAAGCCACTCGTGCATTGTCTTGGCTATGTGCTTAGGGCCATTGTCCTGTTGGAAGGTCAATCTTCAAATCAAAAGTATTTGTCACATGTGCCGAATACAACAGGTATAGTAGACCTTACAGTGAAATGTTTACTTACAAGTCCTTAACGAACAATGCAGTTTTAAAAGTCCCTAACAAATTGAGATAATAAGAACAAATCATTTAAGATCAGCAGTAAATAACAATGGGGGGGCAACGACAACGCAAATGGTGGGTAGCCATTTAATTTACTGTTGCAGAGTCTTATGGCTTGGGGGTAGAAGCTGTTTAGATGCTTCTTGGACCTAGACTTGGCGTTCCGGTACCGCATGCTGTGTGGTAGCAGAGAGAACAGTCTATGACTAGTCTGGGCCGTACACACTACCCTCTGTAGTGTCTCGCGGTCGGAGGCCAACCAGTTGCCATACCAGGGAGTGATGCAACCCGTCAGGATGCTCTGTAAAACATTTTGAGGATCTGAGGACCCATGCCAAATCTTTTCAGTCTCCTGAGGGGGAATAGGTTTTGTCGTGCCCTCTTCACGACTGTCTGTGTGTGCTTGGACCATGTTACTTTGGTGATGTGGGCATCAAGGAACTTGAAGCTCTCAACCTGCTCTACTACAGCCCCACCGATGAGAAGGGGGGCGTGCTCGGTCCTCCTTTTCCTGTAGTCCAATCATCTCCTTTGTCTTGATCACGTTAAGGGAGAAGTTGTTGTCCTTGCACCACAGTGACAGGTCTCATCGTTGTCGGTGATCAGGCCTACCACGGTTGTGTCATTAGCAAACTTAATGGTGTTGGAGTCATGCCTGGCCGTGCAGTCATGAGTGAACAGGGAGTACAGGAGGGGCCCACGTGTTGAGGATCAGAGTGGAAGATGTGCTATTACTGCTGAACCTTCTCCCCAGTCTGAGGTCCTGAGCACTCTGGAGCAGGTTTTCATCAAGGACAACCATCTCCACAGAGGAACTGGAGTTCTGTAAGTGACCATCAGGTTCTTGATCACCTCCCTGATCAAGACCCTTCTCCCCAGATTGTAACATTGAAGGTTGTACAATGTAACAATAATATTTAGACATAGGGATGCCACCTGTTAGATAAAATATGGAACGGTTCCGTATTTCACTGAAAGAATAAACGTTTTGTTTTCGAAATTATAGTTTACGGATTTGACCATATTAATGACCAAAGGCGCGTATTTCTGTGTGTTATTATGCTATAATTAAGTCTATGATTTGATAGAGCAGTCTGACTGAGCGATGGTAGGCAGCGGCAGGCTCGTAAACATTCATTCAAACAGCACTTTCATGCGTTTTGCCAGCAGCTATCCTCAAGCACAGCGCTGTTTATGACTTCAAGCCTATCAGCCTAATGGCTGGTGTAATAAATGTGAAATGGCTAGCTAGTTAGCGGGGTGAGCGCTAATAGCATTTCAAACATCACTCGCTCTGAGACTTGGAGTAGTTATTCCCCTTGGCTTTTGTGGAGCGATGGATAACGCTGCTTCGAGTGTGGCTGTTGTCGATGTGTTCCTGGTTCGAGCCCAGGTAGGGGCGATGAGAGGGGACGGATGCTATACTGTTACACTGGCAATACTAAAGTGCCTATAAGAACATCCAATATTCAAAGGTATATGAAATACCATTGCTAGAGAGAAAAATAGTCCTACAAATACTAACTACAACCGCTTACCTTGGAATATTGAAGTCTCAAGTGAAAAGGAACCACCAGCTTTCATATGTTCTGAGCAAGTAACTTAAACCTTAGCTTTCTTACATAGCACATATTGCACTGCACTTCTCCAACACTTTGTTTTTGCATTATTTAAACCAAATTGAACATGTTTCATTATTTATTTGAGGCTAAATGGATTTTTATTGATGTATTATATTAAGTTAAAATAAGTGTTAATTCAGTATTGTTGTAATCGTCATTATTACAAATAAATAAATAGGCCGATTAAATCGATATCGGCATTTTTTGGTCCTCCAATAATCGGTATCTGCATCGAAAAATCATAATGGTCGACCTCTAGTGCCTTTATTATGGGCAATACCCTGCGCCAACCGTAAACATGAATCCATGCGCTTGGGGTGAGTTTGGACTCACAGGCTTCTTATTGCTGATACAGCAACAATTGATAGGTTAACAAAAACGTCTGTACACAGCATGCATTTTGTCAGGAGGAAAGACAACACACCTAACTTAAGACATGAATACACTTAATTTGGTCAATTCAGATCACGACTGTCTATGGCGTCTACATAAATGCATTTACATTTTACTCTTCATAACCAAAACAGGAAGAACTGTTCGAATGAATAGGAAAGGATCAAGCCTCCAGGCCTCTACTAAATCAACACCGAATCGAAAAGCAAACACGGTCCTGCCCAGGCCAGGAACTACGAACAACACTCAGTCTGCCGAAAATGATTTGTGTAGCAGCCATTTTCCGACATCGCCCGTGTCATGGGTTGAATTATCAAGAGTCTAGACATGTTTCTAATCGACGTTACTTTGTTTCAGTTATGGTTATACGTTGTTTGAACGGTTACAGTTGCGTCTTCCACGTTTGTTGCAACAAATATTAACCACATTGGTTTAGCTCAACTCACCCTCTCCTCCGGAATAAGCGCTTCGGCATTGCATGCTTTCTTCAAATCCCTTTGTCCAAAGGACGAGTTAAATGTTACTTTCACCATTTTAAAAATCTAAATGTTAGACCAAGCGACGAAATCACCTTCTGCAGGAATGTCTTCGTGCGGCCTCTGATTACAATGACGTTGCTTTAAAAAAACACAAAACATCCCGAACGGGTCACATGAGTGATTGCAGGCGTTTGGCTGCATTCAAGAACCTATACGATTTTACAAACTTTCTTGAACGTTTTTTTTCTCCCCACTGGGGGGCAGTACAATCTCAAATATATTTAATGGTAGATAGGCATTTATCGTATGGAATAAAATGTGTTGATTAAATGTTGCACATGAGAAACTCAAAAGAGATCGAAATCATTAATAATGTTAGTCTGACGATCGAGCACGCGCGGCTAGACCAGAGCGCGCGCCTCTGCTCGCCAGCTTGTGGTCCTAAAACCCGGAAATTAGTTACATCTGCTTCGTTCAGCCATCCCTATGGGAAAACTGAATGGCAAAATAATACCGTTTTGGGACAAACGCCAAAAATAAGGTCTGAGGTTAACACAAATTTAGGAGAGTTTATACGTTTTGTTCTTTGATATAGTATCCGTCAGTTAACATTACTTTAGCGAATTATGAAGCCTTAGTGTTTGTTTTTTTAATGACATAAATTCGTAAAAACTCAAAAGTGACATTAGCTGAGGAAGATTATCTCATAGAATAAAATGTTCGAAGCCCGTATTTACCATAGTTTATTTTCGGAGTTAATCCAAAAAACATTCATTTTCTCCATAGGCGTTTATCGAACGAACCATGGCGGATTATAGTGCATACAAAAATACGCCATTACTATTTCTGTCTGCGCAGGTGTCTCGTCGCAGGTGCCTGTCCCGTGCAGACCTTCAACACTGGGTTTTCACCGAACTCCGTCTTATTTTCTTGTTCTCCTCGAGTAGGCTTGCCTAAATTATTTGATTTAATATTTTTCTTTCTTTCTAAAACATTAACCATGTTTTTTTCAGACGTGTCAAAACTTTGGGTTGTTGTTTGCTTAAAGAGAAGCCAGCTGGTTGAAAACGACGCGTGATGCATCAAATTATGCCTGTTGAATAGGCACAATTGGAGAGGAGGGTAGGTCTATGTTATTTCGTCACCGTTGGTTAGTATGAGTGACGGGGAAAATATGTCTGTGATGGAAAACATAAGGAAAGAAAGAGGACAGTTTATATCGATTCACTGTCTTAACCAGGATAAACTACAACTGTACAAACTGAGCGTTGTTGTTATTCATCAGCTAAACGCATTGTCGAGTATGGCAGGTGTTCACATATGACAGCAAATTATAGTGACTAAGTTAGTTGATCTTTCTCTTGTGAAATAAAACGGGGGCTGGTCGGGAACTTCTGATTGTCAGAATTCCCATCCCTCTTCAACACCATGGACGTCGTCGACTACAGAAGCGAGTTAAGGACGTCAGCCAGAGAAGTCAAAGCCTTCCTAGACGCGGACATATTCACGGCTGTCGGGGACAGGAATAAGGATGATGTTGAATATAGATTTGTGGATGTCATGCTGTTTGGTGGGGCCCCTTGGGGGTTCACTCTGAGAGGGGGCCTGGAGCACCGAGAACCACTGCTCATAACCAAGGTATATCTATCTATCCTATCTATCTATGATGATGACAAATACAGAGAACCATATTGACTTAACTTCAGCCACACTAGTTAACAACGTGCAAATTAACAGCAATGTGCAAATTAACAACAATAACAAGTACCATAGATCAATCATGCAAATAAAAACAATATAAATATATTTATTTCTCCACTGTCACAGATGGGTTTTACCTTTCCTGTTTCCCCTGATATGAAAATAAGGCTGTGTGGAGATTAAACACTGGAACATCACTGTCGTTTCCTGTTTGGTTAACTGTGTGTGTTTCATCAAACACTGACATGTTTTCTCAGTCCATAAATAGTTGGGGCTGTCCCCACACCTTTTATGCCTGTGCTATGTTGCACATTTTCACCTTTAAACTTCTGCCCTGGTCAATGTCTTGAGCACATCTCCTCTAGCCACCGCTAGTTTTGTTCTATGCGTGTTTGGGTGGGTGGGCTGCGGCTGTCTTCCATACTCATCACAGCAGTGCCAGGAACCAGTGGGGAATGCAGAAGTGAAGATAAGGTTTGTTTGGCAGACCAGGATTGGCTCAGTCAGTAATGCTCTCCAACGGAATGAGGAAACAGTTTGTTTATCAGTTTCCATTCTCCTCCCCTCTCCTCTCCTGTACTCCTGTATCTGTAGAGAATAAGTGATGGAATGTGCAACAAGTCTGCTCCAACCGTTCTCAAGTTGCTTATGGTTAAATTTTTTATCAGAGCTCTCAGGTTGCCACAGTATAATTCTTCCAGTGCAGGCTGGGCACAATGGACTGAGCACAGATCCATGGTCACTGGCCACCATCTCTTACAGGGATTGGGTTTACTCCATATTGCTTGTGTTCTCCAGCTGTTTGTCACATTCAGAAGCTATAGAAAATAACAATCCATCTTGTTCATTTTAGATTTATAGAATTTACAAAAATATGACATCTCACAGTACTTTGTAACTTGCTCCATTTGCTTGTCAGTAGTAGACTAGTCCCCCTCTGAATGTTGACGGGGCTGGATAGAGGGGATTTGGAAGGGTGGATATGATGGGACCATTTTTAATGAAGTTGACTCAATGCCAGCATGGCAGGGTTGAAGAGAAGGTCCTGTCAACAGTCTGTGGATGGAATGTGATATTCTTCTAAACCGTTGAACTATGGAAAGTGAACTGTTATTAAAATATACTTCACTAATGAGAAATTAAGTCTAACATGTTATTTTATCCACGTCACTATCAGACAGCATCCCTGGACTGTGCCCCTTTTCCCCTGCCAACACTATCTGTGTGCAATTGTTTTCTTATACTCACTTATATTCACTTCAGAAATGTTACCAGTCACAAAATCTCAATATTTGCCCCAGTATGTTATAACTGTTTTATTAAGGATGAATAAACTACTTATAAACACCTTTAATTAAACATTCCTGTTGTGTGATTCAGGTGGAGGAGGGCAGCAAGGCGGCGACAGTCAGCCTGCAGGTGGGAGATGAGATCGTCAACATCAACACAGTTCCCATCAGTGGATCCAGGCAGGAGGCCGTCTGTCTGGTCAAGAGCTCCCACAAGACCCTTGCCCTGGTTGTCCGAAGGTAGGCTATGAGCTGCAACTAAATTGCCCTTACACCTAGGCACAATACATTTCTATTGAATTGAATATGACAGACATTGAATAAGAGTACAATACAAGATGTCTCAATGGGCACTATCATAGAGTGATTGCTGGGTACCATCTCTCCCATTGTGCTGAGAAGTGCCCTGTGTTTAAAACAGTATATACATCCCACTTACGGATATGCATTAATGTATTGTTTTATCTTAAACTGACACACCAATACTAAATTCAGCACACACAAGTTGGGCATATCAGGAAGAGTGGTTTTTTGTACAAATTACTTTCACTCTGGACTCATGTGTCTGCAAAGTGTCAAACAAGCTAACCTTAACCCACAAAGACACTATCTTGGAAACGAGGAGTCCTGTGTACTGTAGTCGGTGCATTCAGAAAGGGCATTTCAGAACCAGCTGGGGGATGTATCATTTCAACACACTTTGACCTGCTGGGATGATACATAAAGCAGTTGTAATTGGTGTTGCGGACAAGATGCAGTCACACATTGACCTTTGTTGGGGTTTGTTAACTATATTTTATGTACAGTACCAGTCAAACATTTAGACACTCCTACTCATTCCAGGATTTTCCTTTATTTTTGCTATTTTCTACATTGTAGAATAATAGTGAAGACACCAACACTATGACAACACACATGGAATAATGTAGTAACCAAAAAAGTGTTAAACAAATCTAAATATATTTTATATTTGAGATTCTTCAAAGTAGCCAAGCTTTGCCTTGATGACAGCTTGGCACACTCAACCAGGTTGATGAGGAATGCTTTTCTAACAGTCTTCAAGGAGTTCCTTGTTGGCTGCTTTTCCTTCACTCTGCGGTTCAACTCATCCCAACCCATCTCATTTGGGTTGAGGTTGGGTGATTGTGGAGCTGATACAGCACTCCATCACTATCCTTCTTGGTCAAACAGCCTGGAGGTGTGGTTTTTTGGCCATTGTCCTGTTGGAAAAACAAATGATTTTTAGTGAGTCCCACTAAGTCCAAATGAACTTTTGACTGGTACTGTATGTGTGAAGATAATGTGTATGGTCACAGGGACTATATATTGGTGCAACTCTAACCACTGACATGCATATACAGGACTGTCATTATACTAGACATGTCATTTAAAGAATATTGCTTGGTCATAAAGTACAGTATACCTTAGTTTGAACTGGAAGAGTGGAATGCTAACTGATCATTACTTAACCACAAAGGGCAAGGCCACAGCTTGTTATGGTAACACTAGGACTAGGTGCTAACTTCTGTCTTTATTTTTTTAAACTTTTTTTTTACACTCTTTTATCCATGATATCTACTATGCTTAGTAAAGCAGTGTGATTTTTTTTTTTTTTTTTTTTTTTTACAGATATCTACCCAACAGGAAAGGATGCAGTACATGGCTTATATTATGTGAGCAAACTAACCCATTCACACAACAGTGAGAGAAAGCCAGTGTAGAGAACATTGAAGACTGCCCAATAGGGAAAGTGCTGTTTTATTTTAAAATATTGATTATTTTTTATTTTATTTTTTTTTATTTATTTGTAATTTTTTAAATTTTATTAACAAATCAATACATAAAGCACATGAGGGAACACAAGCATACATAGATTACAAACAATGGACTATCGAGCTAGGGGGTACAATATCACATTACAATTACACAAGGACCTTAAGGGACATGCATATACTTACAATTCTAACAGCTTTTTTGTTAGTAGAGCATTTAACTGTCTTAAAATACAGTTCAATTTCTTTTTGTAGGGTACGAAAATGTGGTTTTCTGTTTGTAAATTTACATTTGTGTATATGAAATTTGGCCAAAAGAATAATGAAATTAATTACATAAAAATGATTCCGCTTATTTCTATTGTATGTAAATAATCCAAACAGTACATCTCTCCACAATAGTGTAAAATCTTCATAAATGTGTTCAGAGATGGCAATTTGAGTAACATTATTGTGTATTCTACGTAATGACGCAATTTCACGTTATCACGCAATGACATCACGTCATTTAGCAACAAATCAACCTGCCTCAAGCAATTTACCCTGAAAATGTGTTGGCAACACTGGTGGAGTGGCCGTCAGAGATCTATTCTCTCACACACAGTCAATAAGCAGAATAGATCGTTTTTGGAATAGATATTGATTTAAGCGAATGAGTCAAGTTTTGGTGGCAATCTGCTTTGAAATAAGCATATTTTTCATTATGGTTTCTCAAGCAAAGTACCAGAGAGTAGTGAATTGACGTTAGCTTCAGCTGTAAGCTAGAAAGGGAAGTTAGCCTACAAAGCTGGAAGCTACTGGTATCTTCCTGCATAGTAAAGTGTTGTAGCCTGTACGGAGATTGTTTCATGAACAGTTTCAACATTTTTACATTCAGTGTCACATTATTCAAGTGTGTTAGCTCCCCACTCATGCTGCATAGAAGTTAACAGTCCAGGACTCCCAGTGCAGGTTGTGGAGCAGACACGGTGTGCTCGCGCTATAAAGGCGTCCGCATGCGGAAACATTCGGTAGAGTTCGTGTTTATATTATGACGACATTTTGTGTCGTTTTGGACTTCAGCAAGTCATTTTTTAGGCTGTTCAAGCACACCACATTTTTTTCTGGAGGCAAGCCGAAGTTCAGAGCTGAAGTCTACGCCCATTCGTTGGCGTTTGGTCAACTGTAGTGATTCTTCAATTGTCTTTGTTGTTATTCAATGAGAGATGAGTCGTTTTCATGCACATTTTTTCACATAAAAATACTTAGATTTAAAATTGCGCGACTAAGCTCTTTTTGGGGGGGGCATCAAATTAAAGACAGATTTCTTGAGTTAGATTAATTGAATATATTGCTGGCTACGCCGTCTCAAAATGGACAAACAGTACTTAAGGGAGTATGCGAGCACACTCGTTCGTTTTGGCAGCGCGGATAGACAGACTTGATCCGTGACACATTTGACAGAAGTACAGAAAATACAAAATTCTAGTACCAAACCGTTTTTCATGCTCTAATGTCGAAAAAGTACAGAACTTTTGGTATACAGTGCAACACTAATATCTAGTGCCTTGGAGTGTATATTTACACTAGAAAAGCCAGACTTAGCCCCAGTGTTGTGGTTTTTCTCATGCTCCTCTGGCTGTCTGTCTAGGGTTGTGTCCCAAATGGTAGCCTATTCTATAGTGCAATACATTTCACGAGGGCCTATAGGGCTCTGGTCAAAAGTAGTGCACTGTATATGGAATAGGGTGCCATTTGGAATCCAACTAGGTTGTATACAGCAGAAATATACTGCCCATGTCATGACTTAGGCAGGGGGGCTGCATGTCCTGTAGAGACTGACTGGGCCTCTCTGCTCATTGGCTGAGGAAGACAATGGACCCATTGTCCAGACTTCTCTCTGTGTGTCACAGCTGTTATTTCAGGTTAGATAATAACTCTTAAGTGGCACAGAGGAGTATCTGGGGAGTAGGGGCAGAGAGCGAGATATGCCAAGTTTCGAAACATGGAGGACCTTTAGCCCACTTTACCTCGGCTCTCTGTCATCATCAGACATCAGACTGTCCAGAGACACCCATCGGCTCTGTTTCCCTTATGCTTCTTACACTTTTAAATCCCATTGACAGACCCTTAATCATTTTGACTTTCAGCGCCGACTGCCCCACTACAGGTCAAACACTTCCTCATTATGACTCATTCATTACTCGGGAATGTTACCCTTTCAATGCCAAATGACAAGGTTTTCTGAGATGACTTGGCAATTGAAGGTAAACATCAATTTAAGCACAATAATTATGTTACTTGCACACATCTCAAGCGCTATAGTGCCATTTGAGACTCCTAGTTTTTCAGTCGGCCACAGACGTGTGATACACTAGCTAGCCCATCACACCATTAGAGAAGGGACCACGGAACAAAAGGGGAACCATTTTCCATGTGAGTGCACCCTGTCAATCACACAAAGAGGGCCAGTTAGGGTCATTGTTTGGGGAGCCAGGACAAACCAGTGCTCTCCCAGGGGCTTTGTCTGAATTCCAGGGTCCTGGCTGGTTGGTCTAGCTGCCTGGCTGTGGCTGTGTCGTTGACTGTCCCTGACGTAGATAGACCCAGAGACAGCTGGTGGTGGTGGTAGGGGACCGTCACCACTCAACCGGCAGGGCCCCTGTGTGTGTGAAAGGAATTGTGTGTGTGAATAGACCATGGCCAAACTGCCAACCCGTTGTGTTTTGGCACCACCAGTAACTAGCTAATGACCGTATGCTGGTCTAAAAGGCATGCAGAGTATTCTTAGGTGAATTCTTTGTGAACCCCTCGTGGATTTTAGACTTTAACCCTCTCTCACAAACAGTGAATTGAATGGGGGGGCCAATGATGGATCAACCCTGATTTGATTTAGGCATCCAGTATTGATTATCCTCAATCAGACGTTCACACCTCTGTGTTGTATTCTGCTGTTAATGTCATTTAATCTCTCCGGACTCTGGTCTTCCACACTCCCTGCTGCTAACCAGAACAAACAACTGCAGAAAACATGGGATACGTAGAAGAGGAACAACAACATGCCATCTAGTGGATGAAGTTGCTTTTTTATAGCGTAGCCTAGTGGTTAGAGCGTTGGACTAGTAACCGGAAGGTTGCGAGTTCAAATCACCAAGCTGACAAGGTACAAATCTGTCGCTCTGCCCCTGAACAGGCAGTTAACCCACTGTTCCCAGGCCGTCATTGAAAATAAGAATGTGTTCTTAACTGACTTGCCTGGTTAAATAAAGGTAAAATTAATTTAAAAAAATATATATACATGATTTTTAATAAGTTTTATATGTACTATAAGCCTAGTGAATTCATGTAACTCAAAGTGCTCTATGAAAATCAGAATGGTTTTTATATGTAGTTGAATTTCTCTTTGGGGTTTTTGTGTTCTTATAAACATGTTTTTTTCTCTGTTCAAGTGTGTTAGTCTAGTAGGCCACTCTTGAGGCACGTACTTGCATAAAACGGATTTAAAAAAAAATGTTTTGAATGTGAATCCAACGAAATATGTTAGTAGTTTTAGTGTAAACTCATGCCTCATGACATCGTACAAGGTCCCTGCTGACTGGCTCCAGCGTCTTAATGCCTGAATCCTATTACAACCTGTAAAGCCACAGGCATGAACTCCCTCCGCTTAGAGAGAGGGCAAAGTAGTAAACACTGTTAAAAAAATGTTTTTGAAAAGGTGGGAATTGACTGATTGTACCAGGTAAAATCTTGTGCAAATCCTCTATGAACCAGTGTAAAATAATATGCTTTATTTCTGGTGTAGACTCCATAGTTTGTGGAGTATCTGGATAGATTGTCTTTTACTGTATTAACTCTTTTCATGTGTTGTAGAAATAGCCTCCCCCCGCTTGGTGTGGAAAGTGGAACGTTCCATGTTGCCTAGGTGAGTTGACATTGCTGGTTGGGATAGGTTGTCTCACTAGAGCTCATTGTTTTCATCATCTCTGCTTTGGGAAGGCAGTGTAGTCAAAGAGGACAGTCAGGCTCTGGGGGTGGTTGCTGTTTTATCTCCCTTGATATGCCTGGATTGAGAGGGTAGGAATAGGACGTCACTGAAGACATCATTTCAGGTATGCTTTTCTCTGTTATTCACTTTAATGGTAAGAGTTATCTAGAAGTAAGACTCACAGGACAAGGAGGACACTGAAACTATCTGCTGTAAAGCTCATCTTTTAGGAGTCTTAGTGTTTCAAAAATCGTCATTTTTGTACAATGACAATTGTCTATATTGCTTTATTATAGCTATGTCACACACTAGCTTTGTCCTCCATCCATGATCAGATTTGAAAACCGGGTTGCTGACAGCCAAAATAAAACAAGCACATCTGTCCAACTTTTCCTCCAACTTTTAATTGAAATTGGGCTATGTGGTTAAATTGTCCTTTAGTAGGTGTTGTATAGTCAACTTAAACATGTGAGGAGGGAGAAGAAAATCCTATAGTGTTTACTCTGTCAGGCAGGGAGTCGCCCATCCTCAGGCAAAGCCCTGGATTAACACTGAACCATTAACATGACAGTGAGGGCCTCCCTACTCTCCCCTCTACCTCCACTCCCACACAAAGACAAACTGTTCTACTCTAGAGTAAGCATTTGCTCTGAGACAGACCCTTTACATTTTTGGGGTGACTTTATCAGATCTGTGTTAGGCCATCAGTTTATTGTTCCAGATGTCTTTGTAGAATGAGGGTAAAGAGGACTCACCGTCGTTCCTCTGCCACATACTATACCCACTTATTTTACAGACTGGTATCTGAACCCTGTAGGAACAGAACGGCATGTAACGTGGGTGTGGAGCCTGATGCTGAGGTCTCCTCTCTGTAACCAGATGATAAGCCCAGCTGTGATTACGCTTGCTCTTTCTATTGTGTTGCTTGTTTCATTCAGCCCCCATTTTATAAACCAGGCAGCGGGGCTCAGCGGGCCGAGCCATAGCAGGGCACACTGCCTGATTCTGTTTGGGTTGGTTCTTCTGTCCAGCGAGGTGGTGATTCAACAGTTCTACGTCCTTATTAGAGTCACTGGTTTTTCGCTGGTTATCTGAGCCAGTCGAAAAATAGCTCTTTCTCTAAGAAATGTTTACTGTTATTTTAAACTGGGATTGATTGTGTCTAGGGACTTGCAGTGTTTGGTTTACATACATCAACCGCCAACCCCCTCGCCATTCTGTAATGTAATGGTGGAATATCTGTCAATGACGCTTGGTCTTCGACTGCAGGACTAAATAATCTCTACGGGTGCCTTTTTCTTTACCCTCTGTATCGAGTTGCTGTGTTTTCCACCATGACTGATATAATTCAGATAGTGAAGTCAAGTAGTTAGTTATCTTGGCCTTGTCTTTCTGCCGTCAAGGTCGTTACGGTGTTCACTTACGAGAGAGCGTACTATTAGTTGTTTTTCTGTATTCTTCTCTCCATTGTCAGCTGACCTATGACTCTGTTAATTAAGTGGAGATCTCGGTCTCGTTGCTACGATACAGCATACTTCCCAACTGTGTGGTGTGCATTGGTTGGTTGCCAATTGCCTGTTTTGTAATGCTGTCATCAAATCAGCTTGACAGATTCCTCTGGAATGGGAGCTGTTTAAAACAAATCTTTATGTCCAAGCTAACTGCCACGTGCCAGGATTCACTGTGTGACTGTCGAGTGTGTGTGTGCTGACTGACGATGCAAGCAATCTTACTTTTTAAACTCCATGCGAGTTGTTAATGGGCTGTGAGCCAATGAGAGAGCCCCATAGACTGATCTAAAGCAAGGACCCTGGGCATGACAATAACCCTGACCCCTCCCCTCCTGAGGTAAATCCCCACAATCCCCTAGGAAATCTCCTATTATATACAACACTGGGAGCAAACACACTTGTTGGAGCCACACCAAGATGAAGTGTCAGTCAGTTTGTGTGTGTAAAGAGTATGGCAGAAGAGCTCTCTGTCTCTGTGTTTGAGATCACTGTCATTGGACTGATGCAGCAGAAGTTATGGATGTGGAGGATTCCTTTGCACAGATAGCTCCTTTGCCAAAGAAGCTGTAAAATCTGACCAGGGTCTGTAGAAGTGCCTTGTCAATCATTGAAGTTTCTCAAAGGAATGCACTGCGTAGAAAGGCTCTGAGGAGAGGAGCAGTCATTTTCAGCCTGCTTTATCAGTGCTCTCTGAGGCACTGTTATTTGCTGAAAGAGAACTTGACAACAAAAGGGTGCATCTGAAATGCCACAGCGTGATTGATAATTCTTTGGTAAGTTTTCTTTGATTTCTTCTTAAGCTCATTGGACTTCCCTCTCTTTCATCCGTCTCCCTACCTAATGCTCTGTCAACTCCACGCAGAGCGACTTAAAATTTAGTTTCAATAAATCTCTTCTTTCAGTTTGAAATGCTAATTCCCTCCATGTGTATTTACGAAGCTTTCCTCTAGATTTATTCTGTTTTTATCTAAGCCTACAGTCTAGGCTACGCGTTTCACACTTGCTGCCCGCATAGCCTAGATATTCACACCCAATTGGGTCAGTTGGTTTTTTAATGTCATTTTCACTGAAACCGGAGGAGGATTTTCAAAAACTAGCCCCAACGTCTCCTCCTCCTCCCCTCTGAGTAGCTGTGGCAGTTCAGCTGTAACCCTGACAATATGGACTCCTGACTAGAATACTATTTGCATTTCTATTGTGAGCTCTGTTAGGGTTCTGTTAGGGCAGCGTACCACTCTCAGGACCACTGACTGACTGGAGGGAAGGAGGTAGTGAGTGCGTGTCGGTGTGCGTGCGTGCCTACGTGGTCTGTCTTTGACGCTCTCTTTCTTTATGCTTCTTATCGAGGAGAGCTTCTCAGGTTGTCCTCTGCCTCACTCTCATAAATTAGCTTGACTCCATGAACCAAGTGCGTGAGCTTTTGGAAGATTGCCAATGTTGATGTCCCACTTTAGACTGCGCTCCTTTGGGGCTGACTGCAAAGCAAAATACTTCTTCACATTCCTTTTGCCCCCATGATGGAATGTAGGAGTCTTGTATCGTAGATCAGAGAGGTTAAGGATTTGAGTGGGTGGGTCTTAGCCTTACACTTATACAGTATCTGTAGTCCACAATATGTTGCTCTTGTCTAGTCCATTCTGGCCGTTCCAACTGGGTGTGGGTCACAAGGTGAATTAAAACTGAAAATGCCCTGTTGGACCATACATGGGTTGAAATACTATTTGATATAATTTCACATTCTTTATCTGTGCTTGACTGAACTTTCCTGATGCAATGGAACTAATATAATAGTTGTAAAAGTGCAAATGACACCCATCTGGCACTCCAGGCAGGCTAAAGCAAAAACTAAATGTATTTGAAATATTTCAAATAGTATTTGAACCCAGGTTTGTGTTGAACAGACGCCAGCTTGCACATAGTGTGAAACCACTGATCTCATCTTTCTAATTGATTCAAAGGCTAAGCCCCCGCCTACACCAGGCTGTTTACACTCAAGGGATCTCTCTCTGTCTGTCGCCGTACAGCCATATGGCAATGGGTTGACCACCAGACAGACCATGTTAAAGGTCATTTCTATTCTGTGTCAGTGTTGTTTTTCTAAATAACAGACATTTCTCACAGATTTCTACTGCAATGGTGTTTTCCTCTTGCGTTTTGAGGACTGATTCATCAAACGTCTTAAGAGTTGACCAAATGAACTACTAATTATTAAGGTCTGTCACCCATGTTACATACCATTCAATGTACAATGAATATAAAGCATACATCTCTTATTGGCCAGAAGGGGGTGCACAGTTCTCATTGGTCAGTCACTGACATTATACTGAGGATCTTCAGTACTTTGTAGCTCAGTTGGAAAACCAGTATGGAAGAAAAAAAAGTGTGCTCACTATTGTAAGTCGCTCTAGTTAAGAGCCTCTGTTAAATGACTAAATTTTTTATGTTGTTCCTCCTCTGCTGCATGCCCAGGAAAATGAAAATGGTGGATATTGCCTCACAGACCACCATGCCATCAGAATCAGAAACTGACAAACATGTGGCCAGGAACTTTCTCACCAAGATATTACGAAGTTCTATGAGGTATTGTGGAATAGCAACCTCCTCCAGTACACTGGCAAACCCAAACCGATCCTTCAGTGGTCCCTTGTGACCTTCAATGTTTGAACCCAATCCCATTCTGTTGTTGATGTCACCCATTGCATCCCAGCTTCCTACATTACTTGGCGTAGAGTACTGTAGTTGTCTGTGGTGCTTGTCTATGTGTCAGGTTTGTTCGGTGAAAGCTTCACATTGTATCTCATCTGTGCAGGTCTATATTTCATTGTTTTGGTTCATATCTTCTACACAATGAATGTAAAACAACAACTTTTCAGATTATTTTTTTTGTAGTAGTAGTTGCTTCATTTTTTCTACTGAATGACATATTTTTGTTACCTCTCTCCGACACGCATTTCAGGAAGAACCGCTTCAAGGGGTGAGACTGAAATGAGAAATAATTGTTTGTCTGTTACCTTCTGTTTTTAATTGCATTTCAATAACATGCTTTCCTTAACCTTCTCTCTGTAGGAGGAATGAACCAGTCTCCCGGCCCCATTCATGGCACTCCTCCAAGTTTACAGAAGACCACCCCGAACCCACAGAGAGTCACAACGAGCCTCCACCTGCACCCCCACCTGTGTGGCAGGTCAAACATGAAGTCAGGTGAGCTGCTGGAAGAATCTATGACCTCCTTCTCGTGTCATTGTTACTCAGACACTGCCCGTTAGGGTCATCACAGTTCATAGAGAATTTGTCTGAGTTACATTGAGAGTTTATGGTTACTCCATCTCCTCAGAGGTAGGGGCAGCCATTATTCTCATGGGATTCTCATCTCCGGTCATTATATACAAAAATTTAAAAGTAGGTCAGTTATCAAAGAACAAGAAAACACAGAATAAATGGCTAATAATACCTAATAGAAAGCGAATTTAGCTACTGCTAACCAGATTATTAACACAATGTCTTGTTTTATTTCTAGTGCATCCACAAAAGACCTTTCCAGCTGCGGGGACCACGACTCGAATCTACGCCAGTTATCCAGCCAGTTCAGCTCCGTGGGGAATATGGAGAGAGTAGAGCGCCCCTCACACCCCTTCCAACCAGGATGCCTCTCCCCCAGCAGGTACCACCGCAGCGCTGAGCCTCTCTCCGGGGGTGGAGGATCTGGTGGGAAGAGAGAATCGGCCTTCAGTTGCCTCTCCTCCACCAGCCCTCCCCCGGAGCCTGCTCTGGTCCTCGCCAACACTGACACTGCTGCAACTGAGAGCAGCATGTTCCATAAGGGTGTCCAGACTCAGACCAGTGAGGATGGAAGGCCGGGTGAGCAGCGCCACAGCCGGTACCTCCAGTGGCCCCAGGGGGACAGAGGCTCGGAGAGCCCCAGGACAGTCCCAGAGGAGCAGCCTGGCTCCCGCTACTCCAGTTCAGGCTCTGGCAGATCGCACATAGGCCCTGTGTGGCACGTCCCAGAGAGGAGGAGGGTAGCAGCGCCCCCCTCTCCTCCTCCTCCTCCCCTGCGCAGTGACAGCTTTGCTGTCACCAAGGTCTACCCTGCCTACACAGAGGGGCCTGGAGCTCCACCACACGGGCAGATGAAGGCCCAGGAACGAGGGGTGGACAGGCTGGCTGAGGCCCCAGACAACAGCAGCTACAAAGGCCGGGGCAACCATATCCCTCACGATGAGAACGGTGTAGACCCTAGGTGCAGTTACAACCCTCCACCTTGCAAGAAAGACTTCCTCCACCCAAACATAGCAGCAGGAGCACCTGACTACAACCACAACCAGCTCAGCAACCCAAACAAACTGTCATCTGTGTCTAGCCAGGACGTGAGACAGAGTCAGTCTCCCTTCACTTGCCTGCCCAACCATCAGCGGCAGTACAGCGACGAAAGCACTTTCTACCTGCAGACCAGATCCGCCCCACATCCACCGAAGCCGCAGAGCGTCGGTAGCTACTACCACAGCCTCCAGGAGCTCCCTACCAACTGCAGTAACAGCAGGAACCACGTGAGGTCCTCCACCACGTCCCTGTCCACCTCGACCATCGACCAGAACTATGACTGCGGAGGACACATCCGGTACTACTGCATCACAACCAAGCAGCCAGCCCAGACAGAGACTCGTGTTAGACAGAGCAAATCAGAGGTCTGGAAATCTGACATGGAGCTAGCTAAGGGCTCCAGTGACAGGGGCTCCACAAGTTCCTCCCACAAGACCAACAGGGTCAAGTATCCTCCTAATCCTCAGCCTGCTTACACCAACAGCAAGGAGCGGAACGGAAATTTCCAACCGGCCAATGTTCTGCTTTACGGCCACACAGCCTCTAATTCCTCATCCTCATCTGGTAAACCTACCACTGAGGAGAATGAGAGGAGGAGTGAGGGCCAGAGACCTACAGAGGCCCAGTTTAGAAGTTCTTACACTCCCAGTCCGCCCAAGGACCACAAGGTGGCACCACTGAGAGAAGACCCGTGGGTCTCTCAGGAGAACCATAAGATCTCTTCTCAAAAGACACCCATGCTCCACAGTCTGGCTCAGGAGAGTAGAAGCCCCATGCTTCATTCTCTAGCCCAGGAGAGTGTTCTCCACCAGGCTCTTAATCACCCTGCTACGGCACCACCACCACCATCCAACGGCGGGGGAGAAGCCAACCACGCCCTACAGGATGCTTTAACGGACAACACGGCAACGGGCAAATTGGCGAGACGCAGCGACCGATACGCCACCACCCTCCGCAACGAGATCCAGCTAAAGAGGGCCCAGCTGCAGAAAAGCCGGAGTGCTGCCACCCTGACCTGCCCCAGCGAGACGGAGGAGCCAGAGGAAGAGGAGACAGACCCGGGGGGGTGGAAGTCCACCTCCTCCACCTCCTCTGATGGCTCCTTTTCCACGTCCTACAAGGTCCACCTCAAAGAGGCTCAGGCGAGGGTCCTCCAGGCCACATCCTTTAGGAGGAGAGACCTAGAACCTCCCGGGTCAGGGTCGGAGGCTCCGTTAACCAAACCCAACTCGCACATAGTCTCCCGCATTGGTGGCCGCAAGCGTTTCCCTCTGAACAAGAGGGTCCACTCGTTCTCCGAGCCAGACAAGATCAACAAGCTCGGAGTGGAGGGTGAGGGAGAACATCCTATTGGAACAGCACGGTCATTTATAGACCGGCGGAAATTCTTTGAAATGGCTGCTAAACCTTCCTTCTGCAGACCCATCTCAACCATCCACAAGTCAGGCCAGCAGAGCTCCAGCACCACCTCCGGCACTTTGGAGCGCGGAGAGGGCAAGGCCAGAGGGAGAGCCCACTCAGGCGAAACTCAGGTGGCCTGGGGGCCGGGCCTTGCCAGTGAGACCTCCAGTGACCACCACCCAGACCCCCTCAGCCCCGCAGGCAGACAGGCCCTACTGGAGCAGCAGAGGCTGGGGACCTTTGCTGAGTACCAGGTCACCTGGAACATGCAGAGGAAGGCTTCAGACACAAAGCCCCAGGGGAGGTACCACTCTGCTGACAACATCCTGGACCAGGGTACAGAGGAGACGCCTGTCTGTGTCCACGAGAGGTCCAGATCGTCTCCCTCGCAAGACTTCCACACACAGGTGAGCGTTTCCATCGAATGGTTTCTTAGTGTAGCGGTAGTGAAGGGATCTGCGTTACTTCCTTTGACATTAGCACAGACATGCATGAGTTTGTTTCATAGATATCAAAGTCCACGTTGTATTGTCTAAACATTAAACCAGCTGGCCAGAGTGCTGTTTTAAAAGAATGTTATATCGGGCCAGCTATATTAAGGCATTTCAGTGTGTTCTGCATTTTCTTTCAGAAGATCCCTATGCCATGGAGAGAGACTGTTGAAAACCCGTATCTGGATCACAGACGGGACCAGCGAGGAGGCAGTTACACCACCAGGTGAGCATTCCACATTATTCTCTTCTCGACTAAGGTTTCTGTGCTCAGGTCTGTTATAACCTATCCACCTGTTGTTGGAACACATTTCAAGGTGATAGTTACCTGTTGGCGGTGCACTAACGCACACCCGCATGTACATGAGTGTGTACTACAGTTGAATAACAATAGCAGTTTGAGTTAGGGCAGGTGGGGAGCATGCCAGTTCTGCCCAGGTGTAGTTATTAGGGTTTGGGAGGTCAAGCTACAGCTAAAAGTGTTAGCCTGACACAGGATTGGTTATCACAGTCAACTCAGGTCTCCGGTTATAAACACACTCGCTGCATCCTGGGTGTTATTACAGAGATTTGTTTTTAATTAAAAAAAAATTTAAATATATTTTTTCACAGTATATGCTGAATTTGTGAAAATAAAAATGAATAAATCAATTCAGAAAGGACTCTGCTCCTCATTTCAGTTGAATATGTACTTAGTGTGAGTATGTTGATGTCTTATAGTTTCCTCTTGTGTTTGGCAGAGGGCAGAGCGAGAGCAGAGAGCAGCCAGCCCAGCTCCACCACTTCCCACAGCCTCCACAACCGTCTATTCCAAGACTGACCGACACAGAGCCACACAGCAGCAGAGACGTGGCCACCCCCACCCCCCTCCCTCTCCCCTCCGAACACAGATACAAATGTGACTCTGCGAACCCCGCCCACAACCTCCCGGCTCTCCCCCCGTACCCCTCCAATCACACCCACAGCTCTGTGTCTGAGCAACCACTACCACCTCCAATGCCCGCTCCCAAGCCCCAGAATACAGGCCTCATCATCATGCCACATTGGTCTCTCCTAGGCCTGGAAACCTCCTCAACCACACCCTCCTCCTACGGACTGTCTCCCCAGGAATTCCTGCCTGGCCCTTGCACCCATCAGGCTGAACCGTCATCCAGCAGCAGCTGCTCCTCCCATGGCACAGAGCTGGATCCTGCCTCAAACCAAGCCTGCTCCTTGGGCTCCACCCAGCTCCCCTCTCCCTCCCCTGGGAGAACCGCTGGACAGGGCACGGAGGAGGGAGCAGCTGATTCAACACTAGAGCCGCCACCCTCCCCCTCTTCCCACTCTCCTTTTTTCTCCTACCAGCCTGCCAGTCTGACGGTTCCCTCCTCAGGTGGGACTAGTTCTCCCTCTCCTCAGTTTGCTCCACAGAGGCTGACGGACCAGCCCCCTGTCTCTGTGTCTGTGCAGGATGAAGCCCAGAGCAGGTAAGCCCTAAGCAGCTTAACTGGCGTTCTTATGCCCGTCTCCTCAGCTCCCCCTCAAACTACTGTACAGCCTTACGTAACTAACTGGGGATTGTTGTCCTGTGTTGTGTTGCTTTACTTACAGTAAGCCTTGTCCGAGCCAGCACGGCCCCTAGTTGCAGGAGCCTATTTCCTGATTCTGTAGCGTGAGGCAGCTCCATTTGAAGTCTCGTTTCTTTATCGTAGTAGCAGCACATTGATAGAGGAGGCCATGGAAGATTGTTTGGAATTACATGGTGTGATGTGCCACAGAACAGAATGCAATGGTTTAGTTTTCCTATGATCCATTTCCCAATGATTTGGTTTCAGCTGCTCAGCATTGGGGCTCATACAGTATTTTTGCCACAGTAGCCAGGCCATTAACATTAATCCTGGAGACAGAAGGCTGTAATTTTATTTGGTCATATGATTGACTGACTGCGTGACCTTTCAGTCGACGGCGCCGTTCCATCCCTCTAATTATCATTGACTCAACCTGTCCACTGTCAGACAGTAACATGGACTGTAAGCTTGTATATGGTAGATGTGGTAAATGTGACTCACTCCTGACATAAAATCCTATTTCAGTTTCAGTAAACTGAGCTGTAAAGTAGACTAAAGGTTAAAGAATGTGTTAATTTTTCTCACAACACATTGGTTAACTGTAAGTTACTGTTTTCTCTATACAGGCCAGAGAACAGGACCAACTCTGTGATGGAGATGAGCAGTGTAGGGAAGAAGATCCCTGTTAAGATCGTCCATGCTGAGAGCACCACAGAGAGGGAGAGCCGCCAGTACCTGCTGCACAGCGAGAAAAATAGGGCCCCTGGAGTTTCAGAGGGGCCCGACCTTCCCCCGCCCCTACCGACCAGCCTGCCCTCCCCTGAGCCGCAGCCCTACTCCCTGTTCCGTGCCTACACCCCCTACACACGCCATGGGCCCCAGAGTCCCCCCAGGGACCCAACCCTCACTGTAGCCCCAGAAGAGGCCCTGTCCCTTGGTCAGTCTCAGACCAACGGCCCCTCTGGTACCTCCACCATGGGTCCCCAGCAGCCTCAGAAGAGTAACTCGGAGGAGGATGTGAAGAGAGAGGAGCTGGCCAGAGACATCATGGACAAGGATAAGTCCCTGGTGGACATCTTGGACCAGAGTAAGATGAAGACCACCATGGATCTGATGGAGGGGATCTTCCCCCAGGGGGAGCAGATCTTGGATGGGGGGCACCAGAGGAGGAAATTCTCCCCCAAACAGGGATTGCCGCCCAGGGGAATGGGTGACCGGTGAGCTGACTGGGAATGGGATCTGCCAGTCCAGCATTATAACATTTATGAACAAATTAACTGGGCATTTACTGGTAGTCATAACATAATAGAGATAATCACACATTGTTTTTTGTGTTTTTTACGTTTTTATCAGACTGACTTCCTCTCCCACTTCCTCAGTATTTGTTCAGATGAGTTAAAAAACACATTATGGGATGTTAATGTTTCTTCCCATTGAGAGGATGAGTAGAGGGAAATGTATTCATGACAAACACATTAGTCCAATTATAAACACTGATCAACCCATAGACTGTGGCTGTCTTAACATGGATGCCCCCTGTTGGCAATATATTGAATCACAGACTACAACTGAATACAATGGAGGGGCATAAAACCTTCCATTTTACCTGCAATTTGAACCGACCTCTCTGCGATCTTAGAAGTGTAGGAGTTGCTCTGGCCCATCGATACTGAGCGATCACCTCCTGCATTTCACGTGACATCCTATTGCCTGCTTTCTTCTCAATAGTATTGCACTACATAGGGAATATACAGTACTAATAACCAGAATTAAAAACCAGGTAGTTTGGGTCCTGGATGCTGACAGGCTAAAACAGCATTCCAGACGTGTGTATATCAGATAATAATGGCGCAAAACGACTTATATTTATGTTGGTAACCAGTTTATAATAGCAATAAGGCATCTCTGGAGTATATGGCCAATATACCACGGCTAAGGGCTGTATCCAGGCACTCCGCTTCGTGCTTTGCTTCAGAACAGCCCTTGGTATATTGGCCATATACCACACATCCTTGGGCCTTATTGGTTAAAGAACCCTCTGCTTTCTGTCTCTATCCCTTCCAGGAGAGAGGAGGAGGGCATGTCTTCTGCCACAGGTTCCCTGGTGACCAGCTCCTCTTACTACAGCACATCTGCCCCCAAGGCTGAGCTGCTCAACAAGATGAAGGACATGCAGGAGGACGAGCTGGAGGAGCTGGAGCAAGACTCTGAGGACGAACTGGACATCAACCTGGCCAGCAAGAAGGTACAGAGACACAGCGTAGTATACTTGACCCTTTAAAACCACTTTCTCCAACCCTGTTCCTGGAGAACTAGCCTCCTGTAGGTTTTTGCTCCAACCCTGTTCCTGGAGAACTAGCCTCCTGTAGGTTTTTGCTCCAACCCTCTTCCTGGAGAACTAGCCTCCTGTAGGTTTTTGCTCCAACCCTGTTCCTGGAGAGCTACCCTCCTGTAGGTTAATGCTCCAACCCTGTTCCTGGAGAGCTACCCTCCTGTAGGTTAATGCTCCAACCCTGTTCCTGGAGAGCTACCCTCCTGTAGGTTAATGCTCCAACCCTGTTCCTGGAGAGCTACCCTCCTGTAGGTTAATGCTCCAACCCTGTTCCTGGAGAGCTACCCTCCTGTAGGTTTTTGCGCCAACCCCCGTTGTAACTAACCTGATTCAGCTCAACAACAAGCTAATTATGGAATCGGGTCTGCTAGATTAGGGTTGGAGTAGGAACCTACAGGATGGTGTCTCTCCAGGAACAAGGTTGAAGAGCCCTACTCTAAAACAACACATTTCACTGCACCCATCTGGTGTATGTGACAATGAAACATTATTATTATTATTTATTATTACTATTATTATTTTGATTCCACTGATCTTCAACACTTTGATTAGCTGAATGTGGTTCACTGCTGAGCCAAGACAAAAACCTGCCATTCTGCAGCTCTCCGGGATTAAGGAATAGTTCCTCAAGTACGATTCAGTTTGTGAAATGGCTTTCTCCAATGTCTTCCCCTTGTCTGTCCCTGTCTTTCTCCCCACAGCAAGAGCTGATTGACAGCCTGGGTAAGAAGCTGCAGGTGCTACGCGAGGCCAGGGAGAGCCTTCAAGAGGATGTCCACGACAACAACTCTCTGGGGGATGAGGTGGAGGCCGTGGTGCAGAGGGTCTGCAAGCCCAACGAGCTGGACAAGTTCAGGATGTTCGTGGGAGATCTGGACAAGGTTGTCAGTTTGCTGCTGTCCCTGTCTGGCCGACTGGCCAGGGTGGAGAACGCTCTCAACAGTTTGGAGGAAGACACTACACCAGAAGAGAAGGTAGTGGCTAGGGTGGAAGTTAAGGCAGGAGGACATAGCTCACTCCCCACGCTGCTTGTGAGGCAGGATTAGATGGTTTACACTCATCCTCATTAGCTCAGAGCTATAGTGGTATTACACACCAGTCTAAAGGGATGTTTGCATTTACCAATTTACAATATTCATGTTCAACATTAATAGATGTGTGTACTGTAAATTAATCATGACGGTTTTCGACTGCTTCCGTCATAACTGCTTCCCTGCATTTGTTAGTATCCCTCTTACTGATCTGCACCCTCTGTTTGCCCTCTCTCTGTCAGCGTACCCTGTCAGAGAAGAGGAAGTTGTTGATCAGACAACACGAAGATGCCAAAGAGCTCAAGGAGAACCTTGACCGGCGGGAGCGCCTGGTTTACAGCATCATGGCTGCTCACCTCAGCCACGAGAGCCTGGCAGACTACCAGCACTTTGTCAAGATGAAGTCAGCCCTCATCATCGAGCAGCGCAAGCTGGAAGACAAGATCAAACTGGGAGAGGAGCAGCTGAAATGTCTGCTGGATAGTTTATTGTTGGAGCAAAGGTTGCTGTTCTGACGATGCTTAGTGCAATCTGAGATGCTTGGGACGTCCCTAACCTCAACCCTTACCCTGACCTTAACCCTCACCTAATCTTTACCTTTCAACTTCAATAGGGTGACGTCAGAGTTGGGACGTTCCAAGGATCTCGTTTAGACTTTTCATTCTGACAATGGCCACACAGAGGTGATGTGGTGTACTGACACAGACTGGCCACTAGAGAGCCTCAGAGAGGCGCTGTTGGATTTGGATATGATGGATTTTCCGTGTGCTTTCTGTTGTAGTTGACTGATTTCTTGAAGCCTGTTACATTTCAGGTCCACAGTACAGACAGGAGCTGTTTTTCTGTGCTGAAGAAACACCCTGTTTCTGGATTTAAAGTAGCTCCTTAGAAGAAATGCATTAAGATCGATGAAACTTGCTTTGCTAAATGTGTTTGGTTCAGGGATGTTGGTGAGGCCTCATGGTGAGGGCTATGCTCTCAAATGATGCTCAAGACGAGGCGGATCGTCTCAGTTTAATATAATGCGTGATGGAACATGTTTTTTTTTTTAGTAATTTATTGTAGCCTTTTAAATATTTTCAGGTGACTTGACATTTCAGGTAAACTCACCCATAAACCTACGTTGTAGTTAATTACTATACAAATTTTACATATTCTCATTGTGAAGTATAGGTTTTATATTTAGATCATTAACAGGGTTTGTCCTCAATGGGTCAGTGCTGGTTTGGCTCAGAAGTCTAAAGTTATTTTCATATTTGCCCAACAGTACATATCATACTACACACACCACTAATAGCTACAACACAGATGTGTATGTTTTCAACCAATGTTGTTCTTAGCCCCCACTACCCATACATTAGTATGGTATTTCTTGACAATGTTTATTTTATACTCATGTGCTGGGTCTTTTTTTTATTTAATCCAAAAGTATAAAAAGGTAATTAAACATTTGAAATCCGTTGTGAGCAGCAGGTACAGAGGCGAGCCGGGAACCGGAGGATTGCCCATTCGAGTCCCGGGTCCGACAAGAAAAAAATCTGTCAGGAAGTGAGCTGGCAACCGGAGGGTTCCTGGTATCAAATCCTAGATGCCATTGCATGCCATTGTGCCCTTGAGCAAGCCCCCCCCCCCCCCCACAACAACAGGTGCCCAGTGTGTCAGACCCCTGCGCCTCTCCAAAACATGTATGTGTATTTTGAATGGCAGTTTCTCTCTTTTGGAAGAGTTGGGTTAAAAGCGGAAGGTGCGATTTGACCAACAAAGGGATCTTAAAATCAAAGATTGAATTAGCACTTTATCGTCCCAGAATTCCCCTTTTTTAGGGATCCATCTCAACCTGACGTTGTGCCTGGGCGTCTGCCACTGTGAACACTAAAGGATTTGTATGTCCATGCTTTGTATAACCATACATACATGCATTGTACTCTCACATCAATTTGAAGACAATAAACATTATGACTCTTGACGGTCTTGGTATTTGTGACCTTCTTACCCAACTGGCCAGTGGCCGTAACGACAATGACTAAGCTAAGAAATGGCAGGGTTTTAAGTGTGGCCTGATTGTAGGATCGGTTAATTAGCCCCGCCTTCCCTTTCCTCTTTCTGGTGAATAGCAATAGAGGAGTCAATCATTCACAGAGATGTTATGACTGTGACTTTATATGTTGTACAAGATGAGGAAGCGTCGGTCTTGTTTACATCGGTATGAACACAGGACGATTGATGGCCGGTCCGGCACACTGACTGCTGATCTGTAGCTCTCACAACTACTAACCTGTCAGAACTAGGAGGTAATGTGTTGTTTTGTCCGATATCAGTTTTGTATTTTGATTTTTATCACCACATCCTGTGTATTTGATTATCAATCTAGCGTGCTCTGTCTGTCTTTTACGTCATACAGTTGATGTATAAAGGCAATTTTCTGACAAGGCAAACTAAATTGCTAGATTTCCATAGTGATAATTAGGTGCTCGACGTCACCATGGGGATTGTGTTGTTTTAATGATGCTATATGCTTTAACCCACTGTCTTCTATCCAATCAACGTGTTCACATGCTATTCTTGGTTACTGCATGTGTCTTTGAACTCATTTGTTCAGTTTAACAACAACCTCAGCTATGACATATGACAAGTTCACTTTTTGAATTCTCCCACGACCGGCATACTCTTACACATGTTGATTGTGTTGCGTTGTGGCATGCGATAAACCATACCACGTCCTTTTGACGGAGTTAAAATGGGGACATAAAGCCTGTTGAAAACATCTAGTTCATGTGTCCCTATCCACTGCATTTAACCCCCATTGTAATTTCCCTGTTTGTAGACTTTTTCATGGCACCAGTTGCCATAGCCATTCAGTCATTCATCTCTCTGTTTTGTCTTTCCTCCTCAAATATGTATTGCGTCGAGGCTCCTCACATTCACAGGTGTGGTGTTAGCTGCCTGCTCTCACCACATTGCATGTTTATTTTTCCTCTCAGAGGGCAGCAGTTGCTTTGTCTTCCAACCTAGAGACAGCAGGACCGGATCTGGGGGAAAACGACCACGTATTCAAGCCTCTTCCTTAATATGAGGTGCGAGACTGGAGCCTGAGGGTGAAAAACAGGATCAGTAAGAAGATCGATCACTGTTCATTCAGTATGGCAGCTCTCTGAGATGACGGGGCTTCAGTTCATCTGATCGGAAGATGTTGTTTGTCTGTAGGCAGACTAAGAGAACTGTCGGTGGATTATCTTGGCTGTCCGTTTCAGGTGAGGCTCTCTGTGTGTTATGATATGGCATACCTGGTTCACACGGCTCACCCTCAGTTCGTCAGCCTGTGGTTGAGCGCCGTGGGTTGGGTCCTTACCGCGGTGACCCTTGGACTCATCCAGTGGAGGGTCTGGCAGGTGGCCGACTTGACCTTCATCACCTCAGGAGTGGCCTGGGTCGGAATCTGGAGGGTGTGTTTCTATAGCCATACCCTCGTGACCTCGGGGTTCAGGATCATGTATTGTCAGAATATGGCGCTGTCGGACGCCTTCACGCCCCCGGAGGTCGCCACGGCCCAGGTGCTCACTCTAATAGGGTTGGTCGTGGGGTTCTGTGGGAACGCTGCCGCCGTCTACGCCCTCAGGAACGTCTATTTTGGCCTGGAGAAGCAGACGCCTATCCGCTGTGCGTTCGCAGTGGCTGGTACTCTGTGCTTGTTGTCCGCTGTGTGTTTTCTCATACCTCTCCTGTGGAACCTGAACTCTGTGGTGACCAATCAAACGATTGCGTTCCCGTCGAACTTCCACATGCCCCCTGCACCTGTGACCCAGAACGCTGGGGCAGGGATCGGGGTCGGGATCGTAGGGTCGTTCATGATGATCGTCAGTGGAGTTATCTTCATCTTCTACAGGTTCCCTGTCAAGGTGGGACCCAGAGTGGAGCCTTCTGGTCCAGAGGCGAGACACTTTGATGGGTCAAGTGTTGGGACATTATCCGTACCGTGTCCCACAGACCCAGGAGACAGTTTGAATAACTCTCAGGCCATGGACAATCCTGCCTTCCGTTCTGATGAACACTTGTGATTTTAGTTTGTTTCTGAAATCAGACATGATTTGACCATATTCAATGTTGTATTTGATGTGACATAAAAGAATAGCCGTTTGATTTAACTATATGGTTCGTATGAGAACCCACCGACCTCCGAACAAGTGACATCAATAAGGTATCATAGCTTTCACCTTTGATTCACCTAGTCTGTCATGGAAAGAGCAGGAGTGCTTAGTGTTTTGTATACTCCGTGTACACCTAATTTGATTATTGAAGAATATAACTTAGAAATGCTTCATGAGTTCGACTGTTATACCCATCAGAACCCCAAATATAAGCTAGTTTAACTCCGCTTGTTTAAGTAATTGTAAACAAACACTGTATAGCGACAATGTGGTTAACTATAATTTTGTTACCCTGGATGGTCAGTCCTCGTATCCATACTTCTGTCTATGGATGTGAGAATGCTTAAGTTTCTCCAGCCCGTCCCTCAGGTGTTTACCAAAACGGTGGTGGGGTACCCACTTTGCTATTGTTTCAACTGCAGATTGCCCCTTTAAAATATGTCAGATTATATGATCCTACATTGATTCGTAACATTCTTATACCGAATGATTGTGCTGTAGTTGATATCAGAAAAGCACATTTAATTTAATAGTCAAGAGTATTTCACAGTGTGTTTGTGTTGTATTGAGTTAATACTGCCACTGTAGAGAAGCAGTAAATTGGAGGGTACACAAAGAGACACACTTTCTCTTTTGAGGACATGCTTGCAACACACCTCTCTAGTCATTGCCTTGCAATAACTCCGAAGGGAGTTTTAAAAAACTGATTACATTAAATGTTTTACATTTCATACTTGTATTGCTGATGCCATTGAATGCATTTCTTTGTCAATTATGCCGAATTTGTACCGTTTCAGTTTTATTTCATCACATTCAAAATGGGTTCTTTAACTTTTAAGGGCTCTTGACATCCACGAACAATATTGTACACATGCACAATTCAATCAGAAATAGTTGTGATAAATCATGTGATTTAAAAGAGACCATGTTTGAATCAATACAATCTTATCACACACTGTATTTGTTTTGATGTGGAGTAGCAACAGGATTGTTCCTCGGTCTGGTTTTAGACAGCCCGGCAAGGACCTCAATTATCCTCTATCCCTGACTGCCTTGCAGTCTGCGCTCTGTAGAGCTCCCCCACTGACTGGTGAACGCTGGGTAGTTACTGGTTTTGTCCCAAATGGCACCCTATTCCCTATATAGTGCACTACTTTTGACCAGAGATGTAGTGCACTATACAAGGAAAAGGGTGCAATTAGGAACACACACACTGTCTGCCCCTATTAGACCACATTGTTTCCTGGTAACGAGGCTTCCGTTAGGGGCCGTAAGGTGTTACCGTGTTCAAGTTAAATATTGGCTCTGGCAGAAAGGTGTTTTGACAGTCGCAGTCCCACAAAATCATATCATCCATTTGATTGTGCTACAGAAGAGGAAGGGATTCAATTTTATTTTCTCCAAATGTGTTCATTCGTTGCTCTTTTTGAGGATTTTAAATGTTTTCATTCAGGTTTTTTGTTTAACTTGCTTTGATAAATGTAAGTAATGTCCTAGTTAATTGTGATCCCAAAATGAAGACACCAGTGGCCAAGAAGAAGTGATGTGTATTGTGGAGCCTCTAATTCTCATTTTGGGCCCCGTTCATGTGAACAGTGCAGGGGAGGGGGCTGAGACTGGCTGTGGCAGGGCATATGAGTCCTTGACCAGACCTCTCAAAGCCGGAGTAAGGACAATCACAGTGGGGATTGTTACTCTGGCTGAAAGTCCGAACAGTCAGATCCTGTGGACAGCACACTGTGTTGGGAGGGAACAAAATAGCTTTTTCCGTCAGGGGTCCAACACTTCTTTTTTTTTTTTGGTTTGCAGAGGAACTCGACTCATTGAGAGGATTGGTTGTGGTCTGGCTAATGGATGCAGAGGACTTTATAGTGGGCAGGACACACTCTCATCATGGGCAGAATGAGGATATTAAACGACCTGACTGCGGTTTTAGTCTCCAGTCCAGGGCTCTCCAACCCTGTTCCTGGAGAACTAGCCTCCTGTAGGTTTTTGCTCCAACCCCAGCTGTAATTAACCTGGTTCAGCTTAACAACCGGCAAATTATTATAATCAGGTGCGCTAGATTAGGGTTGGAGTGAAAACCTACGGGACAGTAGCTGTCCAGGGACAGGGTTCACTTGGAGAGCCCTGGTCTAGTCTATAGTTAGCATAGCGTTACTACAGCATAACTACGTGGCATAGTGCTGTTGGCTGACGTAAATCTCAGACATTAAGGTAGAAGGTTGAAAGGTGATGACATGTTTATTGTTTTGTAGATGTTGTGTAACATGTTCTGGATTCCCCACCATTGTGTAACCACTCGCCCTGGCATTGAAGTTCTTAGTTATTGTCCCCAGGGCATCGACTTCATTGCGTTACCACCTCCTTATTGCCTTCAGCATAATGTTTCGGGGGAAATATTGCATTTTTTTACATTTTTATTTTATTTGAACTTATTTAACCAGGTAGGCCAGTTGAGAACGAGTTCTCGTTTACAACTGCGACCTAGCCAAGATAAAGCAACGCAGTGCGACACAGACAACGGGGCGGCAGGTAGCCTAGTGGTTAGAGTTACACATGGAATAAACAAATGTATAGTCAATGACGCAATAGAAAAGTCTATATACAGTGTGTGCAAATGAAGTAAGATTAGGGAGGTAGGGCAATAAATAGGCCATAGTGGTGAAATAATTGCAATTTACACTGGAGTGATAGATGTGCAGAAGATGAATGTGCAAGTAGAGATACTGGGGTGCAAAGGAGCAAAAATAATATGAGGTAGTTGGATGGGCTATTTACAGATGGGCTATATACAGGTGCAGTGATCTGTAAGTTGCTCTGACAGCTGGTGCTTAAAGTTAGTGAGGGAGATATGAGTCTCCAGCTTAAGTGATTTTTGCAGTTTGTTCCAGTCATTGACAGCAGAGAACTGGAAGGAAAGGTGGCCAAAGGAGGAATTGGCTTTGGGGGTGACCAGTGAAATATACCTGCTGGAGTATGTGCTATGGGTGGGTGTTGCTATGGTGACCATTGAGCTGAGATAAGGCAGAGCTTTACCTAGCAAAGACTTATAAATGACCTGAAGCCAGTGGGTTTGGCGACGAATATGAAGCGAGGGCCGGCCAACGAGAGCATACAGGTCGCAGTGGTGGGTAGTATATGGGGGCTTTGGTGATAAAACGGATGACACTGTGATAGACTGCATCCAATTTGCTGAGTAGAGTGTTGGAGGCTATTTTGTAAATGACATCGCTGAAGTAAAGGATCTGTAGGATAGTCAGTTTTACGAGGGTATGTTTGGCAGCATGAGTGCAGGATGCATTGTTGCGAAATAGGATGTAAGACTGTACATCCAGTACAATTATTTTTGTAAATGAGTCTAACAATACTAAAGTTGTTACAGTAAAGTTGATAGTGAAGGAATAGATCGATGCAACTCATTGAACTTCATTGATCCAGACCCAAATCCTCAACCTAACCTGCCCTTAACCCGTAACCCACACCCTAATCGTCAATAGTGATAACCCTAACCACCCTGACCCTAATCATTAACCACCAAGCGATAGACATATCCCACAAGGCATTTCACAATCTGCTGAGAAAGGAACTTTATCAGCACTGTACAACAGAGCTGTTGTGGTTTTCTGTGAGGTTGAGGTAGGATAGAATGGTTTCGAATGTCCCCTTTCATGGTGTTTCAAAGTGACATGTGACAATACAGCAGTTTAACATATAGTGGTTGGCTTCATGTGTTTCTCTGATGCAGGACCAACCACTGCCTATGATCGATCATGCGATTAACATTGGAAACTATAATGACTTCCATTGTGAGGGGACAACAATGGGATCTTTCAGATGACAACATGGACACAGGAGGCGGCGGGGAGCAAATCGAGCATTTCAAAGTCCAGACGGGTTCTCGTAATGTGAAGACCTGAAAGGAACTGTAGTATAGCACACTCAGAAGCAAGTTTGTGTCCCAAATGGTGCCCTATTCCCTAAATAGTGCAGTACTTTTAACCAGCTCCCTATGGGTCCTGGTCAAAAGTAATGCACTGCATAGGGAACATGGTCTCATTTGGAGATTCAATTATAGCATTGAAATAGACAGGAAGTATTTTACGGCTGTTGTTTCCGCTTGGCCATGTAGGGAACCCTTGAGAAAGAGATTAATTTCTCAATGGGACTCACCTGGCTAAATAAATAAAGGAGAAATTATATTAAAAAATGAAGTATAAGAACATGACCTGCCTGAGCAAGCTTGTGTGTAATGGGCGATGTCCAGGAAATCTGACAATCCTCCCATTACGTATCATTATTCTGATGTTCATTAACTACAGCTTAGCCCAGGAGCCAAGACCGAAATCAGCGGGAATTAGACTTCAGCTCCGTTTCCACTGGACTTGGTCTGTCACCTCACCTTACTTAAACTCACTTCTTCATCGTTGCCTAGCAACAGTTTGCGCTTATGTGACACAAGCAAGTGGTTTGTGAGCTTAGGAATGAATCATGGTCAGGTTTTTGTCAGGTTTTTTCTTTATTTGATAATATCAACTTTTTTTATGTACAGATTTCTCCACACTGGATATAACTGATATAGGATATGTAGCCTTGTGGCACGATAATGTCTGATGAATTCAGAGTCAGAAAACCACTACAGAGGAATATACAAGATAATGTATATTGATATATATATCTGATATAATGTATGTGGTAAATCTGTAATATTGGCCTCTAACTGGAGAGAATGTATAGTGGAAATTTCAGCAGAAATGAAACGAATACAATCATATCCTCAAATATCCATGAAGTCATTGTCTTGTCAAGTTGTTGCAATCAAGTCCTTATATTTTAAAACACACATTCCCAAATACTTAGTACATTCCTCACATTCATTCTTACTTGCTTTCTACAATATGTTATACCTTTTCTCTTGTTCTATTTACAATTTGTATGATTCATTATTCCTGTAATGCATTGTTGATTGAGTAACTGTGTAGGCTATAAGAAGGGATACATTTTTTATGGCCTTGCTAGTGAGAAATCGGCTTCATTCAATCAGGCTTCATGTAGTTATTGGACAATAATGATGACAGATGCTGTAAAAAATCATTTGTATTGTGATATGATATCCAAGACAATCATTGACATTGACAAACATAATAATCAACCTTGGCCAGAATAGTTTACAGCCATTTCAGACAAAATACTGCTTGTCATCAAATTCTCTGGCACCATTGCACACTATCTCTTACACAGTACCAAGGAAGAAATGGCAGCTTTAAAAGCTTTAGTCTCTTTGGTTCCATCAATAATTTCTGTTTGATAAATGTAGGTGATATTTTTGCAAACATGACATGCACCAAACCCTGTTTGAGTGATTGAAATAAGTACCACCATTGTGTGCCAGTTCTGTCTCAGAATATGAAGAAAGATTTGTCCCAGCAAGAGTACTTAATAACTATAGCTAATGTAAATAAGCATGAAAAAGCTTTAGATAAACAGTGTTTTATTCACCATAGATAAAGGGCAGAGGCTACTGAGAATACTGTTCTCACTTCTCAAAAGCTCATCAAACATATTCCATGGACCTCTTCCTATGTGGGGTATTGGTACTGTGTACGTGTGTATGTCTTCTCTGTAGCGGTATAGGCATTTGTAAGGTGCAGGGCTCCTCTTGAAGGCACACGCAGGAGGTGACCAGCAGAGAGCCAGCCACCAGGTGTAGAAACCCCGCCGTCCAGCCACAGAACAGGGCATCCCCAAACTCCCAGCGCGGCACAATGGCCGGCACGGCCTCATCAAAGAACCGCATGACCGTCAGGTGAGCGATGTAAGACACAGGTATGAGACCCAGTATCCCTGCGACCAAGCACAATATCCCCCCCAGCATCTTCATCAATCTCTTCACCCTCAAACCCTCAGACCCCTGGTTGCAGCTGTTGATCCAGTAGATTCCAGGAATGGCTAGCAGGAGACCCAGGAGGCCCGTGGCCACTGTTACACACATGAGGATCCGGGCTAGTTTGATGTCCGGAGGCAGGCCGAGGAGACTGTCATAGGGTCTGCACTCCAGAATTCCAAGGTCCTGCACCACACACGTCTCCCACAGGCCCAGCTCGTAGCTCTCCGCGGGCAGCAGGTCGGTGGACAGGGTCAGCCAGGTGGACATGATGGTGGTGGCCAGCGAGCAGATCCAGGCACCAATAGAGAAGAGGGTCCCGAGGAGTTCCAGAACGCACACCCCCGGATCCATAGTGCTGCCCACTCTGAGAGGCCACTCTCTGGCTCAGCTCAGCTCCCGAGCTGCCTGCTCTCCCTGTCTCTCTGTGCCACAGTCAACTGCAGCCAGGACTCCCGACTGCTTCTCTCTGCTCCTGTCCTTCTGAACTGCAGCCAGTTGAAGCGAGAGGAAGCCACAGCCAGTAGGTTCCGATCGAGGCTCAATTTGTTCAAAAGACCCTACTACCAGCATGGTCTGGGAGGGAGTAACTTCTTCAAACGATCAGTAGCTCACTCACATGCACGCATCATCTGTAGTTGAGAGGAGGAAAGCAGCGGCTTGATGACATGTTGCCCTCCCCTTGGAGGCTCGCTTCAGCCGCTGCTATACTCAGTGGTCAGGAGAGAGTGACTCTCACTCAGTCAGACTCATTGAACAACAGCATCATTCAGATCTATGGTGATGTCCATTTCCACACACATAGTGAGGTTGTAGCCTAACGCATGATGCTTTTAAAATGCAGACAGGATGTTATACAAATACTGATTTATTTCACAAAACGTACACACACACACACATTATGCCTCCCTCCATTATGCCCCCACTATCCCCCCCGATAGTGGGGGCATAATGGAGGGAGGCATAATGATTCATCTGGAACAATTTTGCATTTTTCAAACACCTGAAAGAACCTTTCTCTGCAATATAGAGCCATAATCATAATGCCTAATTCTATGTAAAAAAAATATATTACAGAGAAACAGCAAAAGATTTTTGTGTTTTGATTTATTCATCAAGAAGGAATCAATAGGCTACATAGCTTGATCAAGTTATACTGAACAAAAGTGTAAATGTAACATGCAACAAACAAAACAAACAATGTTACTGTTCATATAAGGAAATGAGTCGATTCAAATGAATTCATTAGGCCCTAATCTATGGATTTCACATGACTGGGCAGGGGCGTAGCCTTGGGTGGGCCTGGGAGGGCATAGGCCAACCCACTAGGGGGTCAGGCTGAGCCAATCAGAATGAGTTTTCCCTCACAAAAAGGGCTTTATTACAGACAGAAATACTCATCAGTTTCATCAGCTGTCTGGGTGGCTGGTCTCAGACGATCCCGCAGGTGAAGAAACTGGATGTGGAGGTTCTGGGCTGGCGTGGGTTACACGTGGTCTGCGCTTGTGAGGCGGGTTGGACGTACTGATAAATTCTCTTAAATGACGTTGGAGACAGTTAATGTGCCCTTTATGGGCATGATGCCACTGAACACACGCACACACATGGTGAAAAGGCTATTTCTTCTCACTACTAGCTTTGTCTCTTTAGAAACTGTGGGGCCCCATGGAGTGTTGCCAGGGAGATGAGATTAAGTAAGAATAAAACTGACTGTGTGTACCTTTTTTAAAATAAGGCTGATGGAAATGGGAGAAAACATCAGATTCTATGGTTGCTATGCCAACTCAAAAGACAAAACAAGCTATGCTGCTACTTGGGCATTGACATGTCATCTATAGATTTAGGAGACTGAATTGATCAAATACATTCAATAGCCTGTTTATGAAGTGCTATTTTAAAGAAATCAAGTCATTGTTTACTATACAGAGTTACTCAAAGTGGTGCATTTATTTGATGTAGAACAATATCTGGTGATGCGTTCCTTTTTCCTGTATCAGATCTCTGACATACAGAGCTTGTGACCCAAGTAGGAGGCTGAATATGCAGGCCATGTCAAGGAGAGAAAAACAAACATTTTCAACACACAATAGTACACAAATTACCCTCTTTATAGAGGCGGTCTGGTGGTCTCTCTGAGTGAACTGTAGCCTACGCACTGACATGAATGAACGGATTAAAAGAAAAATGTTTTTTTTTCAGCCACACGGTGTCACTATTTCACTACTCACAATTCCACTTTCATGCATTGACAGGTTGAGCAAATGCATTGTGGGAAGCAGAAATCTATGACGTCCTCTTCTCTCTTTTCTAAACAGGTTTGGCCGGCGATAACCTAACACAGTATCAACATGCATTCAATATTGATGATTATATAGCTAAGAGATATTAGATGTCTTTATTTTGAGGAGTCGGGTTGTGTGAACAATGGACGGAGACGGTAAGCATGCAATTCATAGCATGTCTAATAATGTCATAATGAATAAAGGTTGACGCATATCTGGCCAAATCTTAACTAGAATTAACGTTAACATTATTGGTCTCATTACATCCATATCAACTTGCTATAGCTAGCTATATCTAATAGCTACATGACGGCATATGTCGCTGTCACTGATCAATGATTTGTAATTCAGTATTCATGCATGGCCCTCAAGTAGCTAGCCTACTCTTGTATTCTTGACTGCTCAGTAGCGTTACTGTTTTCACTGCTTCTGCATGACGTAGCTACCCCCAGAGGGAAAAAAACATCACAGAATTATAGCGACCATTTATCCAAGTAAGCTACTAATGTAGTTATGTGCAATAAAATGCTAATAAGAACATAAAAATAGGGCCCACTGTCTGCCCTGGACAAATGTCCAAACTGAAGCTAAAACTTGGACACAGTATCACAAGGTCTGTCTGGTGATCCGAATCCAAAGAATTACAATTTTCTACATCTCATGGGCATTATTGGCTGCATAGTGCTTCATACCGTGTTGAGAATCAGAGACCTGCCTTGGCTGGGTTCGCCGTCTCTTCAACCTCTTGTCTGTGTGTGTGTCTTTTAGAGGGGTTGGGATAAAGCAGTTTATCTCTGTTGGACATGTGTGAAGGACTTCATTTAGACAATAAAAACCTCATCTTATTTTTGTCTCTGTCCAGGGGCCAGCAGTACTGGGGCCACTCCCTCAGAGGAGACGAATGGTACTGGGAACCTGATGGACTTCCTGGACGAGCCTTTCCCTGACGTCAGCACCTACGAAGACTTCCACACCATCGACTGGCTCCGGGAGAAGTCACGCGACACAGACCGCCATAGGAAGGTGAGGGGAGCGCACACCCACACACACACACCCACCCAGCTCTACACTCTAAGCATTTTCTTCTTCCTCCTCCCCAGAGGATATAATTATTCTTCTTCGTCCTCTTCTTCATAATCGTCATCACCATAGAAAAACTCTCGTTGTCCACCTGATTATCTTAACCTGATGATCCGTTGAGTCTGCCGCTGATGGTTGATTGATGGTTGATTTGATGGTTGTTCTAGATCACCACCAAGAGTAAGGAGTCTTACTGGGAGCTGATTAAGAGTCTTCTGGATGCCTGGTCAGGATGGGTGGTGATGCTGCTCATAGGAATGCTCACAGGTAGGAACCGAGGAGGCATCCTGCAAAAAGTCTGACCTCTTTGGTACCGCCCTAGTCTCTTGTAGTACGGCGCACGTGAGATTTGCTTCTGGGTGCCGGGATTCATACTGCACACATATGACATGACACGTGGCTCTCTTAACAAACAATCAAAAGTCACACAGCCAGAGTTGTGAAATACCACGTCTGGTTTGAATCCTTTTGATAGGCGGGTCTGTTCCCTTGCGTAGTGTGATCTGTGATCTCGTGCTGTGTGTCCTCCCGTGTAGGCACGCTGGCTGGAGTGATCGACCTGGCTGTGGACTGGATGACCGACCTGAAAGAAGGGGTGTGTCTGTCTGCATTCTACTACAGCCATGAGCAGTGCTGCTGGACCTCCAACGAGACCACCTTCGACGACAGAGACAAGTGTCCGCAGTGGCAGAAGTGGGCCGAGCTGATGACCGGTCACTCTGAGGTCAGCAGATCAATAACCGTTAACCGGACCTCCTCTTGATTTAAAGCCACAGTACTGACTTTGCGTTTTAGCCCGAAGAACGGCAGCCGTCACGTGGCTAGATAAAGGGGTGTGTCTTGGGGAAATGTAACCACTCTCAGTTTCTGAGGTTTATCTTGGTGTTTGTTGTGGTAGCGGGTGGGATGATTGTGTACCAGGTCCTTAAACCCATATATCTCACCTGTTCTTGTTTCTCTAGGGTGCCGGGGCGTATGTGTTGAATTACTTCCTGTATGTGTTGTGGGCGCTGTTATTCTCTTTCCTGGCTGTGTCTCTAGTAAGAGTCTTTGCCCCCTACGCCTGTGGGTCAGGTATTCCTGAGGTGAGTTTTTTTAATATGATAGCGTTCACAAATAGAAAATAACCGCTCCTATAGTATTTGAAATACTTTGTTTTCATTGGCTGAAAAGAGTGTGCATTCATTTCCGATAACTGCACAGTTGCAAAGGTTATCCCAGTGAGGGGACGCTGTGTGTCGTCTTGTGTAGATCAAAACCATCCTGAGTGGGTTCATCATCCGGGGGTACCTGGGGAAGTGGACCCTGTTGATCAAGACGGTGACCCTGGTCCTGGCTGTGTCCTCCGGGCTCAGCCTGGGGAAGGAGGGGCCCCTGGTCCACGTGGCCTGCTGCTGTGGTAACCTCTTCTGCTCCCTGTTCTCTAAGTACAGCAAGAATGAGGGCAAGCGCAGAGAGGTACAGTAATAGCCCATTACGGTCCCATTTTTGCGGAAATAATACAATTTGGGGAAATTGGAACAATTTTCAGTTGTAGTATTCAAGTATTCAGTTGTAGTCTGAATGCAACGCGGCTTGTCATTTGTGCAGGTGTTATCGGCCGCTGCTGCTGCTGGGGTGTCAGTGGCTTTTGGAGCTCCGATTGGAGGAGTTCTCTTCAGCCTGGAGGAGGTGTTGTATACTTAAGCCCGTTATAAATCACCTGCTGTGTCCATTCAATCAAATGTCTTCTCACTTCCAGATATGTCACTGTTATTCTTTTCGATTCATTGCCTTTGAAACGCTAAAGTGTTTGCGGTCGAACTGCCGTCGGTATGTAATCGCTGTCCTCTTCAGGTGAGTTACTACTTCCCTCTGAAGACTCTGTGGCGCTCCTTCTTCGCTGCGTTGGTGGCGGCCTTCACCCTGCGCGCCATCAACCCGTTCGGCAACAGCCGTCTGGTCCTGTTCTACGTGAGTACCACACCCCCTGGTACATGGCTGAGCTGGTCCCCTTCATCCTGCTGGGGGTGTTCGGGGGCCTCTGGGGAACCCTCTTCATCCGGGGGAACATCGCCTGGTGTAGGAGAAGGAAGACCACTCTGCTGGGGAAGTACCCCGTCCTAGAGGTAACTAACTGTGGCACCCTATTCCCTGGCCTATATAGGGCACTACTTTTGACCAGGACCCATAGGGTGGTTCTTCCATTGAGTTACTTGTTACTAGCACTGATTTAGAAGATAGGCCAAATCACAATCTACTATCTTAGTTGAATGCCCTAATTGTACAGTTGAAGTCGGAAGTTTACATACAACTTAGGTTGGAGTCAGTAAAACTTGTTTTCAACCACTCCACAAATTTCTTGTTAACAAACTATAGTTTTGGCAAGTCAGTTGGGACATCTACTTTGTGCATGACACAAGTAATTTTTCCAACAATTGATTATAGACAGATTATTTCACTTATAATTCACTGTATCACAATTCCAGGGGTCAGAAGTTTACATACACTAAGTTGACTGCCTTTAAGTATATCATGGCTTTAGAAGCTTCTGATAGGCTAATTGACATACTTTCAATCAATTGGAGGTGTACTTGAGGATGTATTTCAAGGCCTACCTTCAAACTCAGTGCCTCTTTGCTTGACATCATGGGAAAATCAAAAGAAATCAGCCAAGACCTCCGAAAAAAAATTGTAGATCACAAGTCTGGTTCATCCTTAGGAGCAATTTCAAATGCCTGAAGGTACAACGTTCATCTGTACAAACAATAGTACGCAAGTTTAAACACCATGGGACCACGCAGCCGTCATTCTGCTCAGGAAGGAGACGCCTTCTGTCTCCTAGAGATGAACGTACTTTGGTGCGAAAAGTGCAAATCAATCCCAGAACAACAGCAAAGGACCTTGTGAAGATGCTGGAGGAAAGGAAACGGGTACAAAAGTATCAATATCCACAGTAAAACGAGTCCTATATCGACATGACCTGAAAGGCCGCTTAGCAAGGAAGAAGCCACTGCTCCAAAACCACCATAAAAAGCCAGACTACGGGTTGTAACTGCACATGGGGATAAAGATTGTACTTTGGAGAAATGTCCTCTGGTCTGATAAAACTAAAATATAACTGTTTGGCCATAATGACCATCGTTATGTTTGGAGGAAAAAGGGGGATGCTTGCAAGCCGAAGAACACCATCCCAACTGTGAAGCACGGGGGTGGCAGCATCATGTTGTTGGGGTGCTTTGCTGTAGGAGGGACTGGTGCACTTTACAAAATAGAGGGAAAATAATGAGGATATATTGAAGCAACATCTCAAGACATCAGTCAGGAAGTTAAAGCTTGGTCACAAATGGGTCTTCCAAATGGACAATGACCCCAAGCATCCAAAGTTGTGGCAAAATGGCTTAAGGACAACAAAGTCAATGTATTGGAGTCGCCATCACAAAGCCCTGACCTCAATCCCGTAGAAAATGTGTGGGCAGAACTGAAAAAGTATATGTGAGCAAGGAGGCCTACAAACCTGACTCAGTTACACCAGCTCTGTCAGGAGGAATGGGCCAAAATTCACCCAGCTTATTGTGGGAAGCTTGTGGAAGGCTACTCAAAACGTTTGACACAAGTTAAACAATTTAAAGTCAATGCTACCAAATACTAATTGAGTGTATGTAAACTTCAGACCCATTGGGAATGTGATGAAAGAAATAAAAGCTGAAATAAATCAATCATGCTCTGGATAAGAGCAACTGCTGAATGACTCAAAAGTAATGCCAGTTTCTGCTTCTTGCTTTTTGGGATCTTTGCCGGTTTACTGTAAAGCACCTTGTGAGAACTGCTTCATCAATAAACGTGATTGTTTTGATTGACTTAAGGTGATCGTGATAACGGGTATCACCGCGGTCCTGGCGTTCCCTAACCCGTACACGCGGCGCAGCACCAGCGAGCTCATCTCCGAGCTGTTCAACGACTGCGGTGCGCTGGAGTCCTCTCAGCTGTGTGACTACGTAAATAACCCCAACATGAGCCGCCCGGTGGATGACATCCCAGACCGCCCTGCTGGACCCGGGGTCTACAGCGCTCTGTGGCAGCTGGCCCTGGCGCTTATCTTTAAGATAGTTATTACAATCTTCACCTTTGGCATGAAGGTCAGTATGCTGTACGGCATGGCTAGATGGGGGTTATGATAGCTGACGTAAGCAGCTATGAAATGTTACTGAACTGCTTATGAATGCATTATGTATGAGATATGAAAATGTTAGGTCCTTTTATGTAGGTGCCCTTCAAATAAAGTGTTGCCACGTTTTGATCCCAGATATTGTGAGTAGGGTCACCGTGCTCTTGGGTGATTGTTGTGTTCAGATCACCTCTCAACAGTGTTGTTTTATGTCCTCTGTGTTGTGTTCAGATCACCTCTCAACCGTGTTGTTTTATGTCCTCTGTGTTGTGTTCAGATCACCTCTCAACCGTGTTGTTTTATGTCCTCTGTGTTGTGTTCAGATCACCTCTCAACCATGTTGTTTTATGTCCTCTGTGTTGTGTTCAGATCACCTCTCAACCATGTTGTTTTATGTCTTCTGTGTTGTCACCTCTCAACCATGTTGTTTTATGTCAGATCACCTCTCAACCATGTTGTTTTATGTCCTGTGTTGTGTTGTTGTTGTATGTCCTTCTGTGTTGTGTTCAGATCACCTCTCAACCATGTTGTTTTATGTCTTCTGTGTTGTCTTCAAATCACCTCTCAACCATGTTGTTTTATGTCCTTTGTGTTGCCTTCAGATCATCTCAACCGTGTTGTTTTATGTCTTCTGTGTTGTCTTCAAATCACCTCTCAACCATGTTGTTTTATGTCCTCTGTGTTGTCTTCAGATCACCTCAACCGTGTTGTTTTATGTCTTCTGTGTTTTCTTCAGATCACCTCTCAACCGTGTTGTTTTATGTCCTCTGTGTTGTCTTCAGATCACCTCTCCTCTGTGTTGTCTTCAGATCACCTCAACCGTGTTGTTTTATGTCTTCTGTGTTTTCTTCAGATCACCTCTCAACCGTGTTGTTTTATGTCCTCTGTGTTGTCTTCAGATCACCTCTCAACCATGTTGTTGTATGTCCTCTGTGATGTCTTCAGATCACCTCTCAACCATGTTGTTGTATGTCCTTTGTGTTGTGTTCAGATCACCTCTCAACCATGTTGTTTTATGTCCTCTGTGTTGTCTTCAGATCACCTCTCAACCGTGTTGTTTTATGTCTTCTGTGTTGTGTTCAGATCACCTCTCAACCGTGTTGTTTTATGTCCTCTGTGTTGTCTTCAGTCCCGTGTTGTTTTATGTCACTCTGTCTTCTGCGTTTCAGATCACCTCTCAACCGTGTTGTTTTATGTCCTCTGTGATGTCTTCAGATCACCTCTCAACCGTGTTATTTTATGTCTTCTGTGTTGTGTTCAGATCACCTCTCCTCTGTGTTGTCTTCAGATCACCTCTCAACCATGTTGTTTTATGTCTTCTGTGTTGTCTTCAGATCACCTCTCCTCTGTGTTGTCTTCAGATCACCTCTCAACCATGTTGTTTTATGTCCTCTGTGTTGTCTTCAGATCACCTCTCAACCGTGTTGTTTTATGTCCTCTGTGTTGTCTTCAGATCACCTCAACCGTGTTGTTTTATGTCTTCTGTGTTTTCTTCAGATCACCTCTCAACCGTGTTGTTTTATGTCCTCTGTGTTGTCTTCAGATCACCTCTCAACCATGTTGTTTTATGTCCTCTGTGTTGTCTTCAGATCACGTAATTGTAATAATATTGTAATATATGCCATTTAGCAGACGCTTTTATCCAAAGCGACTTACAGTCATGTGTGCATACATTCTCTGGGTGGTCCCGGGATCGAACCCACTACCCTGGCGTGTCCATGCTCTACCAACTGAGCTACAGAAGGACCACAACGTCTCAACCATGTTGTTTTATGTCCTCTGTGTTGTCTTCAGAACACCTCTCAACCATGTTGTTTTATGTCCTCTGTGTTGTCTTCAGATCACCTCTCAACCATGTTGTTTTATGTCCTCTGTGTTGTCTTCAGATCACCTCTCAACCATGTTGTTTTATGTCCTCTGTGTTGTCTTCAGATCCCGTCTGGGCTGTTTATCCCCAGTATGGCTGTGGGGGCCATCGCTGGGCGAATCGTGGGCATCGCTGTGGAGCAGATGGCCTACCATCACCACGACTGGATCATCTTTAAGAACTGGTGTCGTCCCGGAGCCGACTGTGTTACCCCAGGTCTCTACGCTATGGTGGGCGCTGCCGCATGTCTGGGTGAGTTATCATCAGGGTTGTGTTCATTAGGCACCAAACGGAAGAAGACAGACTGAAACAGAGAGGAATTCCTCTATAAAATAAACACTCAGGTCATCAACTTTTGTTTTGTTGTTTATAGGAGGTGTGACCCGGATGACCGTGTCCCTGGTGGTCATTATGTTTGAGCTGACCGGTGGTCTGGAGTACATCGTCCCCCTCATGGCCGCAGCCGTCACCAGTAAGTGGGTCGCGGACGCCTTTGGGAAGGAGGGTATCTACGAGTCCCACATCCAACTCAACGGCTACCCCTACCTGGACGTCAGGGACGAGTTCACGCACAGGTATTACGGGATACATATTAGGAACTTTTTCATTCCTCCTCCTCAGGGGAGGAGCCTCACACCTCCCCTAGTCCAAGTCTCAACCCTGCAGTAGTCAAGAGTCAACCCTTCTCAAAGGGCTGGTTTTACCAGACACAAATTAAGCATAGTCCTGAACTAAAAATATATTTCAATGGAGATTCTCCATGCTTTTGCTTCCAGGAGTTGGATTAATCTGTGTCTGAGAAACGGACCCTAAGAATTCCCAATATGTGATCCGTACACAGGACCCTGGCCACGGATGTGATGCGTCCCAGGCGCAGTGAGCCCCCCCTGGCCGTGTTGACCCAGGACAGCACCACGGTGGAGGACGTGGAGACTCTCATCAAGGACACCGACTACAACGGCTTCCCTGTGGTCGTGTCCCGAGAGTCAGAGCGCCTCATCGGCTTCGTCCAGCGCAGGGAACTCACTGTGGCCATCAGTAAGACATTAACCCTGGCTCTCACGCACACACACACATTTTAAATACTTTATTCAAATCCACAAATCACATTACGATCAAGAAAGATTCAAACATTTCGAAAGTATTGGATGCATAGACACTTAAGATACAAAAAGCACGTTCTCCATACAGCTAGGATGCCCATATCAGCTGCAAGAGAACGGTACCTTGCTAATTGCTTTGCTCAAGTGTTAAACGGGCCTGCAATCTAAAGGCCGTGTACTGTAAGCCTACAGTATGCAACGTGGCCGAGGCTGCCAAATATCAGTGCTACCGACATGCACTCATATCCAAGGCTGTGCATGCGTGATATGAGGGGCTTGTATTTAAGAAGCTTTTCAGCAAAGACCCACTCCATCCAACAATCAAATGAGCAACCCACTTCCAAAATGACCTCCTCTCTCTGGCCTCCCTCGACAACATCAATATCTAGGGTACTAATAAAGGTTGCATTTAACGAAAAATAGTGGGACTGTTACATTAGGTTGTTTTCACCGTGAAATGACAGGCTAAATATTTTAAAAAGTGTTTGGAAAATGTGAATTATAAGTTGTGATCAATAGCTACTGTAAGTCCCATATAAAGTCATCAGCATGTGTTGAGCAATACTGTATTTAATGTGTCGGTTCATTATTATCTGTCGTGTCTGAGAAGCCACAGCTGATACTTCACCCTCTCTCTCTCCCTCAGAGACTGCTCGTCAGAAGCAGGACGGGGTGGTGAGCAGCTCTGTGGTCTACTTCACGGAGGACAACCCCCAGGTGGCCGAGGCCTGCGACCCCCAGCCCCTGAAGCTGCGGCGCATCCTCAACCTCAGCCCCTTCACTGTCACGGACCACACCCCCATGGAGACCGTGGTGGACATCTTCAGAAAGCTGGGCCTCCGACAGTGTCTGGTCACCAGAAGCGGGTGAGTCTGTCATCGGTCAATGAACCAATCAAACATAGTCTTCGTCCACCAGATGAGTTTAGAATGTATTATGTTGCAGTCATCGAGCAGTTTCCCATGAGCGACATACAGTCCAGGGCCCCGTTTTCCCGATAGCGATGGAATTTAGACTTACGACTGTTTTAACAACGGACCTTTCCTACAACGGCCCGTACAATGTAACGAATACGTTTCCCAAAACACCACCCAGATAGAATGTACGCTAAATACGTTGTTGATGCATCATGGTGGAATGATTTCTATTTTGTTTTGCCCCCCCCCCCCTCTAGGCGTCTGTTGGGCATCATCACTAAGAAGGATGTCCTCCGTCACATGGCCCAGATGATGAACCAGGACCCAGAATCCATCATGTTTAACTAGTTGCCCAAGAAGAAGGAGCTTTATTATCCACAGCACCTCTTTGCCCCCCCCCCCCCCCTTAGACTGTAAATAGTGAAACGCTACTGTAACCTGTAATGAAGAAAAGTCACCTCTCAAATACAGGCCCCCAGTGTTTAGAATGTAGGGATGGAGCAAGAGGGGTGAAGAAAGAGGGGGATAAATGCAACAAAGAAAATTGACAAATAAAAAATTGACAGAGGAGGATGAATGAAGAGGGGGTGTAAGGACGAAGGAGGAGGATGAATGAAGTGGGTGTGAGGACGAAGGAGGAGGATGAATAAAGGGGGGTGTAAGGATGAAGGAGGAGGATGAATGAAGAGGGTGTGAGGACGAAGGAGGAGGATGAATAAAGGGGGGTGTAAGGACGAAGGAGGAGGATGAATGAAGAGGGTGTGAGGACGAAGGAGGAGGATGAATAAAGGGGGGTGTAAGGACGAAGGAGGAGGATGAATGAAGTGGGTGGATGAAGGAGGAATGAATAAAGGGGGGTGTAAGGACGAAGGAGGAGGATGAATGAAGAGAAGGAGGAGGAGGAGGAGGATGAATAAAGGGGGGTGTAAGGACGAAGGAGGAGGATGAATGAAGAGGGTGTGAGGACGAAGGAGGAGGATGAATAAAGGGGGGTGTAAGGACGAAGGAGGATGAATGAAGGGGGGTGGGATGAATGAAGAGGGTGTGAGGACGAAGGAGGAGGATGAATAAAGGGGGGGTGTAAGGACGAAGGGGGAGGATGAATGAAGAGGGCGTGAGGACCAGGAAAGAGGGATCAAGAGGGCGGGGTGGAGGGATAGGGGTGTGAGGACCAAGATGGAGAGATGCCGGAAGAGAGGTGTCAATCATGGCAAGGAGGGAAGCATCTTATGTCTGGGATGAGTATGTTTTAGTTTGATGTGCTGCTGACGCCATATTTATGTTTTCAGTGACACTTCAAGACCGACTGCAACTGACTTCAGTCTAAATTGTCAATGTTAAGTTGGTGGCCCTTAGAACCCATTGTTCCCAGGGTATGTTTCACATGTTGATGTTACTTTGACATTTGCGGCTTCTCAAATGTTTCTCAATATTGAACTGTAATAACATAGTTTTAACACTGGTACTGTATGTATTTGCTAGAAGACCGCGTATCATGTCAATTGATTTAGTTTATCCAGGATATGTTTTTTTTTTTTTTTCAATAAAAAATGCACTTTGGAAGAAAAATAGCTGAACCAGAAAACACCACCAAGTACAATGTTTTTCTTGTTACTTTATAGTTCTCACTCCATGCTGTCCCTCACCAGTTTCATAGGTTTTGTTTTATAATATGCCGAGGGAATGTATTGTGGAAAACAACTGTGGAACTATTGAACCTGCCTCCTGTTCTGTTTGTTTTAAACTATGCTTGTCAGTCCTGACGAGCCACTGTGGTTGTGGATTTAGCCACACTAGGTTCTCTTTGTCATTTCATACTGAAAGATAATTCCATTTTTATTCATATCTTTTCAAATCCATCCATCCATTGTTAATACTCTATTGAGAAACTATCAATTTGTCATTATCTCAAGCAATTGAACACTACTGTAGTTTATATTTATTATTCTAATATGAGCTGGTCAACATTACTGTAACTTGGAACTGGTGCAGAAAACGGATATTAGCACTTTTGTTGGTGTTTGTAAATAACGTCTAAGTGATGCACAATATACTATTTGCAATGTACGCAGTTCTGACATTAAATAAAAGGGACGTTGTGTCAACAAGGATGAGAATGTATTTCTGTAATTGTATTATGTAACATAGATACAAAGTTTAAGACATAATTCAATTGCGGGAGGCATATGATACTCATCACATGCTAGTAATATCTTTGTCATATGTGAGGTTGAAACACAAGGAACCCAGACAAATGAATAATTGAGGGTTGCTATAATAAACTTAGCAAAAAAAAGAAACTATTCAGGACCCTGTCTTTCAAAGATAGTTCCCATGCTTGTTCAATGAACCATAAACAATTAATGAACATGCACCTGTGGAACGGTCGTTAAGACACTAACAGCTTACAGATGGTAGGCAATTAAGGTCAGAGGTATGAAAACGTACGACACTAAAGAGGCCTTTCTACTGACTCTGAAAAACACCAACAGAAAGATGCCCAAGGCCCCTGCTCATCTGTGTGAACGTGCCTTGGGCATGCTGCAAGGAGGCATGAGGACTGCAGATGTGGCCAGGGCAATACATTTCAATGTCCGTACTGTGAGACGCCTAAGACAGCGCTACAGGGAGACAGGACAGACAGCTGATCGTCCTCGCAGTGGCAGACCACGTGTAACAACACCTGCACAGGATCGGTACATCCAAACATCACACCTGCGGGAAAGGTACAGGATGGCAACAACTGCCCAGTTACACCAGGAATGCACAATCCCTCCATCAGTGTTCAGACTGTCTGCAATAGGATGAGAGAGGCTGGACTGAGGGCTTGTAGGCCTGTTGTAAGGCAGGTCCTCACCAGACATCACCGGCGACGTCACCTATGGGCACAAACCCACCGTCGCTGGACCAGACAGGACTCAACGCTGTGCATTACAGGAAAGACATCCTCTTCCCTCATGTGGTACTCTTCCTGCAGGCTCATCCTGACATGACCCTCCAGCATGACAATGCCACCAGCCATACTCCTCGTTCTGTGTGTGATTTCCTGCAAGACAGGAATGTCAGTGTTCTGCCATGGCCAGCGAAGAGCCCGGATCTCAATCCCATTGAGCATGTCTGAGACCTGTTGGATCGGAGTGCGAGGTCTAGGGCCATTCCCCCCAGAAATCATTCCCCCCAGAAATGTCTGGGAACTTGCAGGTGGAAGAGTGGGATAACATCTCAAAGCAAGAACTGGCAAATCTGGTGCAGTCCATGAGGGGGAGATGCACTGCAGTACCAGCTACAGATTGTTACTTTTGATTTTGACCCCCCCCATGTTAAGTTTGTTGAAAATAAACGCAGTTGATAATGAGAGGACGTTTCTGAGTTTATTATTTAGGTTCTACTGACAAACAGGTTATGGTCACATAATTTTTTAAAAGAGGACCAAGTTCTAAGATCAGGTCATCCCATAACAGCCTGCTTTGACACCTGCGCTGTTTTAAAATTCAAATAGTGTTATTTACACATAGTGTTTTATTATAAATAAAACTGAAACTATTTGAGATACAACACACTGTACAAACTCTTAATTGTCAGTGTTACTGTTTTGCAATGAAATATTTAAAAGTGAGAGATAGCTTTCAGTAATAGACAGCAGAGGGCACTACCCTTGGCCTGGGGCGGCAGGGTAGCCTAGTGGTTAGAGCGTTGGACTAGTGACCGAAAGGTTCCAAGTTCGAATCACCGAGCAGACAAAGTAGAAATCTGTCGTTCTACCTCTGGACAGACAGTTGAAAGGTTGTAGGTTTCTAAGCCGTCATTGTAAATAACAATTTGTTTTTAACTGACTTGCCTAGTTAAATAAAGGTAAAATAAACTGTTGTCGTGCAAACAAGCTACAAATGTATGACATTCATTGGAAATTATTACTGTAAAAAATGTAACCAAATAGCTAATGTAGCTAGCAGAACCTTTTTTAATAAACTGTTGCTAGCTAGATGATATCATCACACATTGGATCGAGCTAGCTAGCAAGCTTCTTAACGTTTGCTGTGAGTACTGTACTTGGCTCCACGCATACAGTACGTGCGGGTTCATCGTCTGCTACTAGCTATAATACTCCTGTTGGAAGTCCAGTGTCCTGGCTCTTGATTTTTTTCAGAAAAAATCTGATTTGAGACGAGCGGCTGGATGCAGATGATTGGTAATTGGCTAACTAGATAGTTAATAACCCCTTGATACATTAGTGACAGGAATTGCTTAATGAGTTGACCGCTGATATTTGTTAGCATAATTTCAGTGTTTGCTGGTAGCTGATAGAGACAGTTAGCCAACGGAAGCTTGCTAGCTGGCTAGAGGTTCAGCGTTGATTTATAGCTTTAGCTGCATTTAATCAAATGTTAGCTAGCTAACTATTTAACACTACTGTTTTAACTACCTAGATAGTTATGTGTCTGTATAGCAAGTCATTCGTAATGTTTCAAGTTAGCTAGCTAGTCAATTTTGTTTAGCACAAATGCGACCTGGCTAGCTCTCATTTACTAAGCTTGCCAGCAGCTAGCATGGCTAAACCAATAACACTAGCTAGCAACTTTCACAACATGTGAAGTAGCTAGCTAACTAGCTCGGTAACTGACGTTAGCGAAGTAAATTCTGTATCGATGCTTCCAATAAAAATTAGGCTTTATTGCTTTAACGTTCGTTGTAATTCCCAGTTCAGTAGTCCACCTAAATACTATTGTTATTAACTAGCTACTCATTGTTACACTGACTGTAATTACACTGTGTTGCTTAGTTTGTGTTACAATGAGGTCTATTGTTTGCAGTACTTGTTATAATAGTTCTGTATCCCCTTTCTATTTTAGGTCTACAGGAAAGTGAAGAATTACTGAAGAATGAAGTACAATCATTTCAGCAATCCTCTTCTTCATCCTCAGTCCTCTTGTCCACAACTGATCATATTTGTAGTTTGATCTGGAACACGAGTGACCTAAAACCCCTGGACAGTTCCTGACTGCACTCTGTTATCTCTGCATTCTTGACTTCCCCGTGATTTCATCTCCACAGCATATTTTGGGGAAAAACATTACACACTTTCTGGGATATAGGAAAGTGTGTAATATATCTGGGATATAGGCCTACACTACACTTGAGATCTTCTCTGTGAGCAGACTAGGCCTATACATTTTTCCTTGTCTCGTGATATTGTGGGCGTTATACCATTGGTGAGACACGATGGAGTGGAATATGGAGTACTGTATGGAGCAGGTTATGCAGAAGGACCTGGGTAGGAGACTACAGGTGGGCCAGGACATCATAGACTCCATCCTGGACAAGGACAAGTCCCAGGTCCTGGAGCAGGACCAGACCATGCTGGACAGAATGGTGGATGGTGTCGCTACCAACTGGGTCAACTCCAGCAATTTCAAGGTATGGGATACCATGGGATGGCACTGTCACAGGCAGCTAAAAACTTGCCGCTATAACCATAAGGTGAAAGTGGCTGGTGTAACACAAGTGTAGGAAAGAATCTGTCACTCACTGGGACATAATTCAGCAATGGTGTGTGAGACTCACCTGGGGGGAGAATATAACCTACAGGCCCAGTGTCTGCAAACGTCACACAAAGGCTTGCTGTGCATAATATTAGGTGAATTGCTTTATAGGCCTACTTCATGTCAGTGATGAGCTGACCAGTGGGTTAGCTCCTGATGACCCGTTGATGGCCGCTTGGTACAATGGGGCTTTTAATAGATGGTTGTCATAAAGAACAGTGCAGAATGAGGTGGATGGACTCTAAACCACTTGGTGTCTGTGATCCCTGTGTATTCTAGTACTCAGCTAATTTGAAGGTCTTCTTGACCCCCAGATCCCACCAAAGTAGATCTCACCTTGTCAGTCCTAGATAAGATGTGATTGGGATTCATCAGATGTATCCTAAGCCTAGCTAGCCTACATGTCCAGCAAACCAAAACATTACATCACCCACCCATTCTTTCACTGTTAGGTCTTCAGCCTCAGCACAGGCACAAACACAAGATGAAGGCTGAGCGGTAAGGAATTCATTCTTCACCAAGGGGACGGTTATCTGTTTGTTGGCCTGAATCCTTTGTGTTTGATCTGTATCCACTCGAGACAGTATTCCCCTGGGGACATTTGTCCTGCAAACTCTAGCTAACTACAACATCACTGCACTGCGGAAAGGCTATAGTATAATATGGGACCCTGATGTTATCAGCAGAGCAGACAATTCCGCCCAGCTATTCAAACTCCACAAATGCTCAGACAGACTGTCAGGGGTCAGAGTCTCTAACTGCTTCTTCCATGTAAACATTGAGGTGGCGGAGCGGGACACTATCAACACTACACCTTGTTTTTCTCATGCTCTGATGTTGAGCAATCTATCGACTGAGCTCGAGCACGGGGTTCGCTTGCTTTGATTTGTCTGTGCTTTCAGGCTGGAGCTGACCTCTGAACTCTGTGTGTGATGAAGGGAGAAGCCATGTCAACAACTCTGCTGCCACACACACACGCGCACTCACACGCATAGAAAACAGCTTACCTCTCTCGCAGCGAATCGGAAAGCTGCACCCTGTGCTGCTCTAGAAACGGTGTCCGCTTCAATCAGAGTGATTACTCAGAGAGAACAGTACAGTAATGGGGACATGGATTCCCACGGCGATAGTGGTGAGCTTATTTTTACAAACTATCATTAGGCTACCCCAGATGAGACCCAGTTTGTCTGGTGTCTATCTACCAGAGCTGGCCCCCACAAGTAGAGGGGAGGAGAATGCCACATGAATGACTAAGAATCAATTAATAGGCCCCCTACGTGAAGAATGATCAGGATTTAGTTGATTTTTTTTATTTTTGCTTGCTTCTGTCATTGCCCTACTAGTAAAGACCAGTTTGTTTTTACTATCAGCGCCGGAAGTGCTGTGTTTTTGTTTCAGCATCAGATGGGAGTAGGTTGAAAGCTGTTGATGAAGAAGGAAAGGAAGGCAGGCCTAGTCAAACACTGCAGGACTTTCAGAGGGAGGGGGCACTGCAGCAGGCTCACAGCTCTACACAGCTGTTGACGGACAACCTGTTCTGAAATGGTGTGTTTTTGTGTCCTGTCACTTCTGAATAGACTTCAGCACTTTTTTTAAAATGTCAATTCAAGCTATTAACACATTTTTTATATTATGAATTTGTTGTTACAACCAGCAATAGTGTTGTTTGTGCAATGTGAACTTATCCACTAGAGGACATAAGACAGCAGGAAATGGTTCTCTTTCTACAAATATAAACCCTGAGGTTCCAAAAATTGCACCACAGCCCAAGCAAGAAGCTCAGGTGATGCGAAGGTGTTGATTATGGTGTTAGCAGGGATACTCTCACTACACGTTCATTGAGTGTCCCATACCACCCCAAGACAAGGAAAGTTACCTTCCCTGGTGCCAGCCAAGACCTAATCAAATCTCAAAGTGGTTTCCGACATGGTTAATATTTTATTTTCTACTGTAGTCCTACAGCAGCATCAGTACGTTGTTACAATATATATTATTTGTGTTTGAGGGCTTCCTTTGCTTTTAAACATTTAATAAAGGGAACAAAAGCAAGATTTTTCACATTACCCACAATCCTTTGCAACATCACTTGTATTTCAAAGGATTTATTTTTTTAATGTTATGCATTCTTTCTCAAAATGTCGTAACATTTATGCTTTTGTTGAATAGCCTATGTTATTTAGTTAGTATTTACATTTTTTATTTTGATCTTCATTCTTAGGTGGCTTTGTTGGGAATGGACATACTCTCAGCTTTAGTAACAAGACTACAGGAACGGTTTAGGACACAGATTGGAACTGGTAAGCTATCCCTGGCAATTGTATGCATTCCAACAAATGTTTATGATTCATCGTTTTCTTCAGTCAAAATCAAATCAAATTTTATTGGTCACATACACATGGTTAGCAGATGTTAATGCGAGTGTAGCGAAATGCTTGTGTCCTTGTCACCTTGAGTTGTTGTCACAAAATTCATATCTTTGTCCTTGCCTTCTTCCTCCCATTAGTTTTGCCGAGTTTGATAGATCGACTAGGCGACTCAAAGGACCAAGTCAGAGATCAGGACCAAGCTCTTCTACAAAAGATCATGGATCAAGCTGCCAACCCACAGGTAATGTCAGCACGTACTGTAGACTCACCTACGTGTTAGTATAGAAAATAAACGTTTAATTATTGAAAAAAACAGACTACAATAAATGTTTTTATTTGTATTCATTTGCAGTATGTATGGGACCGAATGTTAGGAGGATTCAAACACAAGAACAACAGGACCCGGGAGAGTGTCTGCATTTGCCTTATCGCCACGTTAAATGTGTAAGTTCATAATAGCCAGGAATGGTTTAAATGTACTATTTCATCTGTTTTGTCTTACACATTCTTTGCGTGCTTTAAAGAATATATGAAATGCTCTTTTCCTTACAGATATGGAGCTCAAGGATTGACCCTCAGCAAAATTGTCCCCCACATATGTAATCTTTTAGGAGACCCTACAAGCCAGGTATAGTTACATTATTTTAGACTATTCAATTATACTGAACAAAAATACATAAATGGAACAATTTTAATGATTTTACTGATTACAGTGCATATCAGGAAAATCAGTCAATTGAAATAAATTAATTAGGCCCTAATCTATGGATTTCACATGACTAGGCAGGGGTTCAGCCATGGGTGGGTCTGGGAGGCAGTAGGCTCACCCATGGGTGGGTCTGGGAGGCAGTAGGCTCACCCACTTGGGAGCCAGGCCCAGCCAATCAGAATGAGTTTATCCCCACAAAAGGGCTTTATTACTGACAGAAATACTCCTTGGTTTCATCAGCTGTCCTGGTGGCAGGTCTCAGACGATTCCGCAGGTGGAGAAGCCAGATATGGAGTTCCTGGGCTGGCGTGGTTACACGTGGTCTGCGGTTGTGAGGCCAGTTAGACGTACTGTCAAATTCTCTAAAATGATGTTTGAGGTGGCTTATGGTAGAGAAATTAACATTTTAATTATCTAGTAATTGCTCTGGTGGACATTCCTGCAGTCAGCACGCCTCCCTAAAAACTTGAGACATCTGTGGCATTGTGTTGTGTGACAAAAGTGCACTTTTTATCGTGTCTTTTTATTAACAGGGATGTAAACAAATTTGTGGCCATAATTTGAGAGAAATATGCTTTTTGTGCATTTGGAAAAATTCAGGGATATTTTATTTCAGCTCATGAAACATGGGACCAACACTTTACATGTTGAGTTTATATTTTTGTTTTGTATACATTGTGGTGTTAAACTGGATTTTAGACAACAGCATTATTGGTGTTTTAGAACTCTCTGGTGGTTGACCAACAGTGTTACAGATTCCATGTGAACTCATCAGACTTCAGTATTTTCCTGATACCTCATGTCTGTTTATTCCTTGCAATTAGCCTGTTTTGTAGACTTTTTCAAAAGGCTTTGCTCTGTCTCCGGTCATCACGCACTTCAACAGCATTTCCCACTTCCTGTCGGGAACAGGAAGCTGTGTCCATGGACCTCTCTTCCTGTACTGATATAGTGCCAGCCATCTTTTATCATTGTCCGTTTCATATGCATAACTATATTGACTATTAGTCAACAGGAGAGGATTTTTTACATCTCATTTTATGCTCATTCCAGACAAATGATTATGTCCGCAGAGTCGAGCGGTTAGTGGGCAGACCGATGAGTGAAGCCGTGTGAAATCTCCCCTGTTTTATTTCCTGACACACAGGTGCGAGACGGGGCCATGAACTGTCTTGTTGAAATCTACCGACACGTCGGGGAGCGGGTGCGGATGGACCTGGGGAAAAAGGGACTGCCACAGTCACGGTACCTTCATCCTCTGTTGTGTTTCCGATACCAAGGCTTTCTGTGGGAAGTGCAATTCCCATGACCCAGTTCTCTGCTATCACCAGGGAGCCTGACTGTCTGCTTTTAGGCTTGCGCCTCCTCATAAATGTATGATGATGCCTTTAAAACAATGTACTCTCTTTTGTCTTTCCAGGTTGAATGTCATTTTCAGTAAATTTGATGAAGTTCAAAGATCGGGGAACATGATCCTGTCCCCTGTCTCAGGTAAGCACAGTACTTCCTTTGCTCCCACTGTTGTACGTTCCCTCTATCCAACAACTCATGGAAACATTCCTCCCTTTCCATTGAGCTTTGTTATTATATTGAAATGTTCTGGTGTAGTGCAAGCAGTGCACTGGGATTATGACTATGCTTAGGGAGTTGATGGGGATCTCCTATCCAATCTGGGCCTATATCAATAAAGCATCTCAGAGTATGATTGCTGATCTAGGATCAGTTATTTGGCTTTTAGATCACAATGCATCAAATTATACACGGCTGCTATCTTCATTTGATCACTGCTGTTGCAGAGAATTTTCCTGCCCAGCATGAAATGCCACTTGTAGTGTATTTGAGGTTTAAAAAGGCTTCTAAAGTTGGTCATCAACCCCTACGAACGTGTCTATTAATGATGATGCACATAATAATTCACATTTCCTGTTGCTGCAGGATTATTTTCCTGCTGTGAGAAACTGGTCAAATTAAGATGAGACGTATGTACAGGTGGGGACCTGATCCTAGATCAGCACTCCTACTCTCAGACGCTTTGTGGATACAGAACCTGGGCTCAGATCACTCAGAGCTGGACAGAAAACCAACATCGGGGAAACCAGTTCCGTGTCTAGGCTCTTTCAGAAGAGAACAGTTAGTATGCACTGAGCAGTCTCTCTGCAGAAATGCAGGGCTGCAGGCAGGGGTCAGATTCTCCTTTCAGCTGCTCTCTATTGGACATGTTCTTATTCTGCGCACAGGGTAGGGCCTTGCCCTGAAGCAGCAGTATTGTGGCAGGACCGGCTGATATCGGAGCTGTGTTCCTTTGTTGCTTCGGCCGTATCATGTTCGTCTCCACAGGCCTGTTAAGTCTGGGACATAAAGGTTCTACTAATTGCTGTGGTCACGAGGCTTCACTTTCATCACAAGAGTTCACCCTGTAGAGATTAGATTCGAGCTGCTGTAATCTCTGCTTTCATTGAGCAGGCTGAACGACTTCATATCAAACCTGAGCAAATTGGCCAAAGCAAGGTGTCATGCTGGTTCTTTTATGGTAGTGCCTCATTGACGTCATCGACCGACCTCTCATTGGCGTTTTCTAGTCACCTAGTGGGGCAAAGAAAGGGGAAAACCCTTTGCTGTCGACACAGTTTTTTCTCCCCCTGTGCGGCTCGAAGGTTAACCAGGCATAAAGGCAATGCCTTGGCCTTGCCTCTTTACCACACCAGATACTTCAAAGGGATGCCTCTCCTGTGCAGCAGACAGCTCATGAATGTCAACTGTCCAGGCAAGTGGAAAGAACCTCTCTCTCTGCCCTGGAATCCTGTGTCCTACTCATTTGGTAGCAACCCGATTGAAACGGGGAGGTATTACATCTGAATTTGTCCAATGAGAAACACTCATTTTCATGTATTTTTTTTATGGCGTGCACTAATTAATACTGGATTTGAATCTGGGCTGGTGAAGGGGAAAGGTAGAGAGGCTAGGAAGAGGCAGCAACACAAGGGACTCTGCCGCAGGCTCTTATTTCGGAGAAGAGAGTGGTGTCATTTTGTCGTCCGTGCGGTCACAAGACCTAGCTAGAGGGGAGGGGAAGGAGTAGCCCGGAGTACAGTAGGTAGACACAACAGAGCAGAGACAGACGGCATTGTTTGTCCTTATTGCTCACTGTTACTTAGCTCTGTTTAGTGTGTGGAATCAACAGCCCTGCTATGACCACAGGAGAAGGTATGGATCTCTTTTCACTCTACAAAGTATAGCTACTGCGTGGGCAGATGTGCTATAGTCGTGTTTGCCTTGGGATTATTAGCCTATGTTATGACTATGCGTATGGTGTTTACCGGTGGCCTCCGTAGGTAAATGAAAGGAAGCGATGTTGGTGAGAACCGCAGGAGATTTCATACAGGATGTTTCTCTTTCTTTCATTTCTTTATAAAGGAAATAGTTTGGGCTATTTATGTTACTGTGTTTGACATTGTTGAAACATTATACGAAGATGATGTTAGATACAAGGCAAATTAGGCCTGGTTCGTTTAGCTCATATTCCTCCCCTTTGGAGAACTTGGACACGTGTCTTGGTCAGAAGAAAGAGAGGAGGACTGAATGTTACTTCTGTCTACTTCCTCATCACTTCCTTGTTGCCAGTAGCCAGTCAAGTGCTCTGTGAATACTTGTGAACCACAAATTATAAATTGGGGGCACTGAATGACTGGCAGAGGTGCCTATTGTCGGTAGGGTAGAGTTACAGCTAGCTAGTGCTTTCATAATATTTAGTATTTTTTGTATTTTATTAGGCTCCCCAATTAGCTACAGGCAAACCTGCAGCTACTCTTCCTGGGGACCATACAAAACGTAAAACCTGACCTATTACATAACATTAACAGACAATTCCACTGAACTACAGAACTACATTAAGCAACATATTACATAACATTAATAGGCAGGTACAGAACTAAATAAATTCAAATACATAACAACATTACAATACATAGCATTAATAGACATGAAGTACATACATTTAAAATAAGTATACACACACTTTCATGTTCTTATGCCTTAGCAAACCATGCAATAATAACAGCTACGCTGCATTCATTCATTTTGTTACAGTTTTTTACTGTTACAATTGCAGGTCCTGATCCTAATCTCTCAGAACCAGTTGTTCTGCAAACACTGGCGAGAATCTCACAACATTAGGAACCCGTTTTGAAGTCAATACTATTCATAATGATAACGTGATTCATAGATTCTGCTGAATGCAATTGCACCGAAAACGGCAATGGAGATGCTACAATTCCTCCAGCCAAGGCTTCGACCACAGTTTTTCACCCCAGCAACTGTGCCGTTCAGCTCTTAAATGAGCTACAGATGGCGTTTCCTCCCCCGTTCAAGGCTTCAATTTAATCCTTCACCTCAGTAACCATGTTGGAGTTTTCTCCAGCCAGCCAGAGTTGTCATTACTGTCAGAAGGGCTTCATCTACGTCATTCGCCTTGTCTTGTGCATAGAAATGAACCAAACCAAACATTTGCCCTGTTAGTCTACCGTGTTAGTCTACCGTGTTAGTCTACCGTGTTAGTCCACCACCCGTAAAGGCTTAGCTAAGGTTTAGTGCGTGGCCTTTTGGACTTATTAGTCAAATGAACAAAGTCCCCTGATTTTTTTTGGAGTTTCCTCCGGTTCTTTTTACGGAGTTTCCTCCTGTTCTCGTAAACTTGTTTTGCATGTCCATTTTCATTACCACACCACACTCACACCCAGTAGCATCCACCAGCCACACACAAAATAATAATACACTTTCATGAAACTTTGCTCTGCTGACTAACAGCAATAAGCTGACCAGCCTATCATATCATTTGGAGCAGTACATTCCTACTCTACCGAGGCCTTTGCTTACAAATGCTTTCTCTGAGCATGCACTCTTGTCTTGAAACCAAAGGCACATCCTATCTTTAACTGGAAATCCAAACACCAAATGTGCTTGCGAGGGAGATGCTACAGCTACTTAGGTCCGAGGCACTGTGGACTGCTGTTTTATTTGTTTTAAGAAAGCGACTTTTTCTGCTTGCTTCAGTGATCTGAGATGGCAGGGAGTTCCACGCTACAGTATCATGGCTCCTATATATTAGGGTGCATTGCCTTGAATTCGTTTTGGGCTTCAGGGACTAAGAAGATACTTTTAGTCGCTTGCCTTGTGGAGTATGAATGTCTGTGTTAGTTGATTGAATAGACAGTTAGGAGTTTCAAAAACGTTAAGTGATGCAGACAATTTTCTTCTCTACTTTGAGCCAGGGAAGGTCAACATGCTGTTGACATTAGCACTCTTGGAACATTGCGAGACGAGACGTGCTGCCTGACCATATTACCGGGCAGGAGTCAAGATGCCATTAAAATCGAGCCTGTAGGACTTGTTTGATCAGCTGTGTGGTAACCTAGTCCTGACAGTTTACAGTCTAAGGTGACACCGAGAAGTTTAGTTTTCCCAACTTGTCCTATAGCCACATGTTTCATAACCAGATCCAGCTTAGGTCTACAGAAGGGGTCTCTGACAGGATGATCTCCAGGCCACCTATGAGTAGCTTGCCAAACAATTCTGAAAGTACATGCAATTTTCATGTGTTTCACTGCAACCTGTCATTTAACAAATCACGCAAGTATCAGACAGCGCAAGCTCCCAGCTACTATCTAATCAACGCAACATTGACATTTATCCCACCCCTGGTTAGCCACTATTGGCTTAAAAATGAAAACTTAACACAATATCGACCAATTAAGGTCCAGCAATATTGCCCATCTGTCTGTGTGGTGCATTTGTCTATCACTCCATGTGTAGCCAGTTGGTGTGATGACCGTCTTGTGGGTTGACAGAAATGCTTTCCCCAACACTATCTCAATTAAATGTTATATGCAAAGTAGGCTTACCTGGCAGAAGTATATCATGAGGAAGTATATCATTTGTATGTATTATTTGTTATTTTCTATTATTTGTTATTTTTAACATGAACTGAAAAGCAGCAGTGCAGAACCATCACTAGACCGGCGCATGTCACTCGCTAGATGTGTAATTAAAGGGAAAATATTTGTTTTGTTTTCTTCCAGACCTAAAAAAAAATTGCCTTCTGATGTGATTTAACCAATGACATTGACTCAGAACATCCAATTCCATTTTTCTCTATGAACACTTGTATTTTTGAGAGTGAAAAATAATAATAATCTAAAACCAGGAAGAACACAAATAAAAAAAATCCCATTTTATAGAGCCCCCCTTAAGAGTGGTTTATTAACCATTATTTTACCAGGTATATTGTCAGAAAACAGTCCGCTACTTTCTCTTGTAGAGTAAGGAACAGGGAAGAGTTGCAGGGGAGAGGAAAAGAGAAGAATGTTTCTATTTGAAAGCCAGAAACATTTTTGTAGCTCGTGACATTTCATATTTTTCAAGTGGCTCTCCTGATCTAGAGCTTAAGGAATGATTTGTACTGAAATACTATGCTCTTAGATATATTCAGAACTAGTTTATTGTTGGCCACCAATTCTGAAACTAACTTCAACTCCTTTGTTTAGAGTTGCAGTGATTTCGCTAGCTTGTTTAAGGCTAGTGGTAAATCATTAGTAAAAATAGAAAACAGTAACGGGCCAAGACAGCTCCCTTGCGGAATTCCACAGTTTACATGTATTAGATTAGAGAGGCTTCCATTCAAAAAAAACTCTGTGTTCTATTAGATTTCCATATCCTTGATCAAAAGCTGAGGGTGTAAAGCCATAACACATACTTTTAAACTGCTAACAGATTATGGTCAATAATGAAATTGGTCTGCTGTTAGAACCAGGAAGGGGTGGTTTACCATTCTTGGGAATAATAATGACTTTAGCTTCCCACCGGGTCTGAGGGAAAAAAAAAATATTCAAGCTCAGATTGAAGATATGATAAATAGGAGCTGCAACATATTCCCACTACCATCCTCAGTAGCTTTCCATCTAAAATGTCAATACCAAGTGGTTTCTCATTATTAATGGCCAGCAGCGTAGCCGCGTAGCCTAGTGGTTAGTGTTGGACTAGTAACCGGAAGGTTGCGAGTTCAAACCCCCGAGCTGACAAGGTACAAATCTGTCGTTCTGCCCCTGAACAGGCAGTTAACCCACTGTTCCCAGGCCGTCATTGAAAATAAGAATGTATTCTTAACTGACTTGCCTGGTTAAATAAAGGTTTAAAAAAATTGTTCACCTCTTCCACTCTAACTTTATAAAAAATAAATAATGAAAATGTGAATTTACATATTGCTTTTCTTTCATGATAATGGAGATCTAACCAGAGTGAAGAGAGTGCCCGTATACATGGGATTGGACATGTAGGCCTCTTCAACATTCATTCATTCAGGCCACACCGGATGAATTGTTTTGATGCTGTCTTCGTTTCACTCCTATTTGTCTCGTTGATTGTGAGAAATGACTCCTGAAATGTATGGATTTTCTTGCAGAAATGGCATTCATGCTTGAAACGAATGGGGCTGCTGAATTGTGCTGCTCCTGTGTTGTCCGGTGCTCGAGTAGCTCGTTCCCCGGTGAGAAAGTCTCTCTGTGAGAGAATGGCTGGTTTGTGTTCAAGGTATCAGATGGTGAAGAGGAAGAGCTAGTGTGTTGATAGTAGGTGTCCTCAGGTACCGTGGAGGTTAATGGAGCCTTTTCCTCAGAGGTACTATAGGTTGAATTCCACAGTATCACTTTCAGGTTGAAGCTGTTGTTGCTCTCTTGTCAGACAACAACTGGTGTGTTTATCAGGTGGGGCACTGCCATCTAGGGGATGAATTAGGGAATGTCTGGTTTTTGTGACATTACTGCGTTATACAGCAGGTCTCATGTGCTTATGATTCATTGCTGATTTTGTTGTATTCTTTTAGGATGCACTCATGCATATTGACCTGGAACCATAGACAACTATTTTAGACACATAACCTATGTTCTTCGTAGCTTTAACGAGACAGGGTGTTTTGCATTCAGACAAGTTGTATTGCCCTTGCTCACACAGAGTCCAGGGTTTTTCTGCATAAAAAAGTATTAGGCGGGGCTCCTAAGTGTTTTTTCGCATTGGAAAAACGTTTTCAATGTAAAATTAAAGGAATAAAAACGAACAATCACCAAAATTAACGCTAGACAGTCAAGGAAAATCAAAAATTCCCCAAAAGATACATTCAGGAGTATTTTTGTCATGGCATGGGGCCCCCATTGATTTTGTTATAATGTTTGAGTCACTCAGATAGCAAAAAAAAATCTGGAAATTTGCTTTAAAACAGCTTCTGAAGTTGTTTGGACTGTGACCGAACCATTGGCCACTCCCATGGCCACACCTACCAACTAAGGCCCGTTTTTTTAATCCAGCAAAAAAACACAGTCTTTATTTACAATGCAAACAATGCTAATCCTGAACCTAAACTATACTCTAGCATTTGCATTCAGCCCATCCTTCAGCCGTGAATTTCCCTCCATTTTGCTCTGCTGTCTGTGTTGACAAAATCGGTTAAGGAAAATGATCTTGAAGGACAGAGAATAACAGCCTGTAGATGGAGTGTGATATTCCCTCATGTCTCTCACTCTCCGGTGATGGCGCTAGGCTCACTGACCTGTTAAGATTGAATTCATGGCTCATCAGTTTCTGTCTGGCTCCTCCCACTCCCAGGCTGGGTGTCATATCATGGTGATAGAGAGGGTGTGTCCTTGCCTCCCCCCCTGTGGGAGGTGGAGCTACCCATCTGCTTTCTCTGTCTGCTCTACGGGCCAGCTCACTGTGCTCAGTAGGGGGGTGGCACCTAGAATCACAGCACAGCAAGCGCTTGTGTGTTAGTGGGAGAGAGTGTGAACTGTGCAGCAGGAGGGCAGCAAAGCCTGAGCCACGGGTGCTCACGCACCAGAGAGGGGAGAGTGTAGCTGTCATTTGCTAGCTGCCTGCAGCGAGGGAGCTAGCTGGGAGACCTGTGGAGACCGGAGACTATGTGGAGGGGGTCTGGACTGGACTGTCTGGCGACATGCTGAGGAAACTCGTCTGCAGGAGGATCTGTGCCTGTAAGCTCTGCTTCTCTTTCTTCTTGACACGTGGTGGGGGGTGGAGGTAGAGGAGAGACCCGTTGTATTAATATTAATGAGCGCCGTGGAGGAATGTGGGTCAAGTCAACAGTGTTGAGGGAGTCACCTGTCACTAAGATGAAGATTGAGAGATTGGGGACAGACAGTTGAACAGTGACAGACAGGAGAGGACAGCTGGGTACAGAGTACACGCTATGAAGTCTGATGGCTCAGACATTCTGAAGGCTATCAGTAACAATGTCTGTATTTTATGAGCTACCCTCATCACAACTGGTATTGATGACAGCGGTATGCTCAGAGCTGGGTTTTATACCAGGCTGGTTTATTAGACGTTCACCTCGTTGCAATGGGGAGAGGAACAATGTGAGGTAGACGACACACAACTGATGGGATGCGTTGGTGTGCTGCCCCTGCGTTGTGTGGACCTCTGAATAATGCATGGGGTTGTGTTTCATCGATTGCTGGCCCGGCAGATGACTCTGCTCCCTCCGGGCCGACTGACCGGGACTGACAGTTCACCAATGTTTTGGAGTGGGGGTGGGGGGTCATTTCACTTCACCTCCACAGCATGAGGGCGCAACCACCGGTTACCGGAATCAGACCTAGACATTTGACAACAGAATGTACTCCGATGACCCCTCCCCCCAATGTGTGTGTGTTTGTGTAAAGGTCATGCCAAAAGGTCATGCAGGCTGCTGCTGAAATGTGTTATTGTTGTAGGAGGGGGTGGGATTGAGCACACGGCACTGATATAAAACATTCTTTGTTTGTTCAGTACAGTCAGCATTCAAATTGTGCCAGAGTGGAAATAACTTGAATTCTCTGTTTTGCCTTCCCTCCCAGATAAGAACTTTGAAGATGATGATTCAGTGGACGGGGGGCGGTCCTCCTCTTCTAAGGGCCCGTCGTCAGGGAAGAAGACAGTGAGCATGGGGTCGTTCCGTAGGCCCAGCTCTGCTTCCAGCACCAAATCAACAGGTGAGACGCCCTTCCTGTTCGCACCAGCAGAGAGTGTGTTGGTGATGGAACGGCGAGCCATGTGTATTTTTAACATTGTCAAATTGTGATTTGCTCTTTCTCCTACCACAGTATTCCGTTCATTTGCTTCCTCAAGAATCCCTGTGTGTTTCTGTGTGCGTCTGTCTGTGTCTGTGCGTGTGCATTCTTATGCTTTTTAGACATTATGATGACCGGATTATCTAGATAAGCCTTTATTTGGCAATGGGTAATAACAGGGCTCAGCAGTGCGAGCATTTTACTCACATATGCACATTGAATTATAATTTAGGAGCACCAGTGCACCTAGAAAAATGAATATCTCAAGTACTTTTCATTGTGCTCCTAAATTTCTTTGTGTGGGCCTACATTTGTCAACTTATGCGTGCTCCTTGTAAAAAAAAAAGGTCAGCGCAGAGCCCTGAATATAATGACCTCTGTCCAGGATTTGTGTGGAAGATAATTCACTGTGGAGCTGTCTAGTGTCTATCTGTACCCTTGGGACAGTGCAGATGGTGAGGATTATGTGATGATGTAATGGAACCAGAACACAGAGAGAAACAGAATACAGATTGACAGAAACATGGGATATTGAGAATTGAGCGTGATATGCCCTGCGTGAATCCCATAAGGCTGCAGCCAATCCAAGATTCATATTTGTGTGAAAAATAGATTCATGTGTGTGTGAATAGTAGCCCACTAGAATAGCTTTCTGGTAAAGTTAACAATTCGACCTGGTGCTCCTCTGCTTATATCAGGGAGAGATGGTCCTAGTGCGGCTGCTGCAGGGGCTGTGGATGAGGAGGACTTCATCCGTGCCTTCGAGGAAGTGCCCGCTATGCAAGTACGTGTTCGCTCTCATAACAAAATCAAAACTCGTTCCGCGCTATTCTCGCTTGGGCACGTGAAACAGGCCCTATGTGACAAGCCATATATTAAACCCATTAGCTTCCTCTTCAGTGGTTCTTCTTCTCTCCTCCTCTCAGCTTTTCTCTAACAGGGAAATGGAGGACGCCATGACCAAGATCAGAGAGGTGCTGGCTGACGACAAACGAGACTGGGAGCACAGAGTCACTGCGGTAAGGAGACGACCAACCAATCGGCCCTCACCTCCAGATGATTGATCCACACTAGCGTACCATTTGACGCCATGTATTGGCCATGCATTCTTGAGTGCAGATTTTGGATTGTAGCCACTGACCATTAAGTGGCTGTTTCTATGAAGCAGCCACGTCTATCATTTGATTGGAAGTGTGACGCCGATTGACAGCTTGCTGCGTCTCCTTCTTCTCCAGTTGAAGAAGATGCGTTCTCTGCTCCTGGCGGGGGCGGTGGAGTTTGACGGTTTCTCCCAGCAGCTGCGTCTCACGGAGGCAGCCTTCAAGATGTCCTCTAAAGACCTGCGCTCTCAGGTGGTCAGAGAGGCCTGTATCACTCTGGGGTAAGGAGCCCTCCGGTCCTATCCTCTTACTCACGGTTTCAATTCAAATCAAACAAAGCTTTATTTAACGTTACCGAAGCCATACTGTTATTACGTCATACAAACTAATAACACACACACTTTATTGTACAGCCCCATCAGTAGAAAATAAGATAGCATTCATTATAACTTGTCTCCGTGTCCATACGGTCCCTCTATCCCGCAGCCACCTGTCCTACATCCTGGGGAACAGGTTTGATCATTGTGCTGAGTCCATCATGCCCACTCTCCTAACCCTGGTCTCTAACTCGGCCAAGGTCATGGCCACATCCGGAATCGCTGTCATACGACTCATCATCAGAGTGAGTGAAGTTATTTACATTTGAAATAAGTAGAGTATAATTAGAATGATATATATCTTTATTTTAGGTGGTAGATCAGCCTTAATAGTGCAGATAGATTGTAGCTTCCATCAATGTAATTGTGTGCATCATTTCCAATTTGGATAAGTGTGTATGTGTGTGTGTGTGTTTAAATATATATATCTATACATACATACATACATACATACATACATACATACATACATACATACATACATACATACATACATACATACATACATACATACATACATACATACATACATACATACATACATACATACATACATACATACATACATACATACATACATACATACATACAAATCTTCCTCTAACCTCCACCTCTCCCATCTATTTCTGATGTCCTTCCTCTAACCTCCACCTCTCCCATCTATTTCTGATGTCCTTCCTCTACCCTTCACCTCTCCCATCTATTTCTGATGTCCTTCCTCTAACCTCCACCTCTCCCATCTATTTCTGATGTCCTTCCTCTAACCTCCACCTCTCCCATCTATTTCTGATGTCCTTCCTCTACCCTCCACCTCTCCCATCTATTTCTGATGTCCTTCCTCTACCCTCCAACTCTCCCATCTATTTCTGATGTCCTTCCTCTACCCTCCACCTCTCCCATCTATTTCTGATGTCCTTCCTCTAACCTCCACCTCTCCCATCTATTTCTGATGTCCTTCCTCTAACCTCCACCTCTCCCATCTATTTCTGATGTCCTTCCTCTACCCTCCACCTCTCCCATCTATTTCTGATGTCCTTCCTCTAACCTCCACCTCTCCCATCTATTTATGATGTCCTTCCTCTAACCTCAACCTCTCCCATCTATTTCTGATGTCCTTCCTCTACCATCTATTTCTGATGTCCTTCCTCTAACCTCCACCTCTCCCATCTATTTCTGATGTCCTTCCTCTAACCTCCACCTCTCCCATCTATTTCTGATGTCCTTCCTCTAACCTCCACCTCTCCCATCTATTTCTGATGTCCTTCCTCTACCCTCAACCTCTCCCATCTATTTCTGATGTCCTTCCTCTACCCTCCACCTCTCCCATCTATTTCTGATGTCCTTCCTCTACCCTCCACCTCTCCCATCTATTTCTGATGTCCTTCCTCTACCCACCTCTCCCATCTATTTCTGATGTCCTTCCTCTAACCTCAACCTCTCCCATCTATTTCTGATGTCCTTCCTCTAACCTCCACCTCCCCCATATATTTCTGATGTCCTTCCTCTACCCTCAACCTCTCCCATCTATTTCTGATGTCCTTCCTCTACCCTCAACCTCTCCCATCTATTTCTGATGTCCTTCCTCTACCCTCAACCTCTCCCATCTATTTCTGATGTCCTTCCTCTAACCTCCACCTCTCCCATCTATTTCTGATGTCCTTCCTCTAACATCCACCTCTCCCATATATTTCTGATGTCCTTCCTCTAAACTCCACCTCTCCCATCTATTTCTGATGTCCTTCCTCTAACCTCCACCTCTCCCATCTATTTCTGATGTTCATCCTCTAACCTCCACCTCTCCCATCTATTTCTGATGTCCTTCCTCTAACCTCCACCTCTCCCATTTATTTCTGATGTCCTTCCTCTACCCTCCACCTCTCCCATCTATTTCTGATGTCCTTCCTCTAACCTCCACCTCTCCCATCTATTTCTGATGTCCTTCCTCTAACCTCCACCTCTCCCATCTATTTCTGATGTCCTTCCTCTACCCTCCACCTCTCCCATCTATTTCTGATGTCCTTCCTCTAACCTCCACCTCTCCCATCTATTTCTGATGTCCTTCCTCTACCCTCCACCTCTCCCATCTATTTCTGATGTCCTTCCTCTACCCTCCACCTCTCCCATCTATTTCTGATGTCCTTCCTCTAACCTCCACCTCTCCCATCTATTTCTGATGTCCTTCCTCTAACCTCCACCTCTCCCATCTATTTCTGATGTCCTTCCTCTACCATCTATTTCTGATGTCCTTCCTCTAACCTCCACCTCTCCCATCTATTTCTGATGTCCTTCCTCTAACCTCCACCTCTCCCATCTATTTCTGATGTCCTTCCTCTAACCTCCACCTCTCCCATCTATTTCTGATGTCCTTCCTCTACCCTCCACCTCTCCCATCTATTTCTGATGTCCTTCCTCTACCCTCAACCTCTCCCATCTATTTCTGATGTCCTTCCTCTACCCTCAACCTCTCCCATCTATTTCTGATGTCCTTCCTCTAACCTCCACCTCTCCCATCTATTTCTGATGTCCATCCTCTACCCTCCACCTCTCCCATCTATTTCTGATGTCCTTCCTCTAACCTCCACCTCTCCCATCTATTTCTGATGTCCTTCCTCTAACCTCCACCTCTCCCATCTATTTCTGATGTCCTTCCTCTACCTTCCACCTCTCCCATCTATTTCTGATGTCCTTCCTCTAACCTCCACCTCTCCCATCTATTTCTGATGTCCTTCCTCTAACCTCCACCTCTCCCATCTATTTCTGATGTCCTTCCTCTACCCTCCACCTCTCCCATCTATTTCTGATGTCCTTCCTCTAACCTCCACCTCTCCCATCTATTTCTGATGTCCTTCCTCTAACCTCCACCTCTCCCATCTATTTCTGATGTCCTTCCTCTAACCTCCACCTCTCCCATCTATTTCTGATGTCCTTCCTCTACCCTCAACCTCTCCCATCTATTTCTGATGTCCTTCCTCTACCACTCAACCTCTTCCCATCTATTTCAACCTCTCCCATCTATTTCTGATGTCCTTCCTCTACCCTCAACCTCTCCCATCTATTTCTGATGTCCTTCCTCTAACCTCCACCTCTCCCATCTATTTCTGATGTCCATCCTCTAACCTCCACCTCTCCCATCTATTTCTGATGTCCTTCCTCTAACCTCCACCTCTCCCATCTATTTCTGATGTCCATCCTCTAACCTCCACCTCTCCCATCTATTTCTGATGTCCATCCTCTAACCTCCACCTCTCCCATCTATTTCTGATGTCCTTCCTCTACCCTCAACCTCTCCCATCTATTTCTGATGTCCTTCCTCTACCCTCAACCTCTCCCATCTATTTCTGATGTCCATCCTCTAACCTCCACCTCTCCCATCTATTTCTGATGTCCTTCCTCTACCCTCAACCTCTCCCATCTATTTCTGATGTCCATCCTCTAACCTCCACCTCTCCCATCTATTTCTGATGTCCTTCCTCTACCCTCAACCTCTCCCATCTATTTCTGATGTCCATCCAGTTTGATTTCTATTTGCCAAATATGTGTGTACATTCTACAGACACAGTTTATTTTACATTTCTTATCTTGTTGTTTATTAGTCCCAACAGTTGAATTGAGTTGAGTTTGAATTGAGCTGGGTGGTTCAGTTGAGTTCAGCGTCAGTCAGACAAAATGGCCGAGTTTCTAGCCTTTCTTTGTTTAGAACACTAACTCACATTTGTCCTACCCGAGGGCTGCAAACGACATTCCGCTGCATTCCGATGTGGGCGTTCATTGTTGGTCGTTGCTTGCGATTGTTCTCCAAAGATGCCTCGTGTGTTGCTCACTCAATCTGTACTAGAGCAGCTAGTAACTCAACGGGTATAAAACTGGACCAGTGACACGAGGATGACTATATTTCCGTCTTCTCTCTGTCTTCCAGCATACACACTACCCTCGTCTCATTCCTATCGTGACTGGCAGCTGCCAGTCCAAATCTGTGGCCGTGAGAAGGTAAACAAACAAATTGCCTCAAAGTCTTCTCCCTAATCACACTCTAGCATGAGCGCCTGTTTGTTTTCCCTGACTGTCTTCTTGTTCTATTCCCAGGCGCAGTTTTGAGTTCTTGGACCTCTTGCTACAGGAGTGGCAGACCAGCTCTCTAGAGAGGTTCGTTTAAATGGCTGCTACTAGACAGGCCTATGAACTCATACTTAGAATTGTCCCCCCTCCTCAACAACTCAGTGTTGTATTGCCGTGTTGTAGGTAGCTACTGTACCGTAAACCTTTTTTCTAGCCACTGCCCAGTGAGTTTGTGATGAGCCCGTCCAGGTAACATGAAACTACGTTGTTGTCAGTGAGTGGCTCCTCATCTCAGCAGTTTCCATGGCAATGCCAGGGAGGGATATCTATCCCATAAAAGCACACTGTGCTTCATCATTGTGGTGAAACCAAATCTCTGACTGGGATGTCAGGGGAGCTCTCTTGTCGCCTTCTCATTGATTTACTCTGCGTCCCAAATGGCACCGTATTCCCTGTATAGTGCACTGCTTTCGACTAGGCCCCATGGGCACTACTTTTGATCAGAGCCCTATGGGCCCTGGTCGAAAGCAGTGCACTATATAGGGAATAGGGTGCCATAGGGCTCTGGTCGAAAGCAGTGCGGTATATAGGGAATAGCGTTGGCATTTGGGACGTAACCGTAGCGTTCTATGCTGTGGTGGTTTTGGTGGAGAGGAGGGTGTTGGGATGCTGCAGGCAGAGAGAATGAAGCTGGTGTTCCTACTCTTCTTGATCCCTCACAGGAATGTAGCTGTTCTGACAGAGACCATCAAGAAAGGAGTCCATGATGCAGACTCCGAGGCCAGATCAGTGGCCAGGAAGTAAGTCACTCTCACACTATGTCGGACATGCATTAACCATGTTCCTATTTGAAAATATGAGTTCGCCAACATCGCATGTCGTCACGGAAACAACTTTTCCTCCGCATTTGATGTTTTATCTGCCGACCTGAAACATTGCCCCGTTGACGACAGGCTGTGTCACTGTTTCAGGTGCTACTGGACGTTCCACGGCCACTTCAGCCGGGAGGCGGAGCAGCTGTTCCAGGCTCTAGAGTCGTCCTATCAGAAGGCTCTCCAGTCCCACATGAAGAGTTCTGATAGCATCTTGTCCCTCCCTGCCTCAGACCGCTCCTCCTCCTCCTCACAGGAGAGCCTCAAGTGAGACACTCCACCCGTTCTTTCCTTCTGGCCCTCTGTCTCCCTGTCTCCTTTCTTCTCTCCATGTCTCTGTCTTTCTCTATAATTTTCTGTCTCTCGCTCTCTCTGTCTCTCTCTCATAGTGCTCTGTCTCTCTCTCTCTCTCTCTCTCTCTCTCTCTCTCTCTCTGTCTCTCTCTCTCTCTCTGTCTCTGTCTCTCTCTCGTAGTGCTCTGTGTGTGTCTCTCTCTCTCTCTCTCTCTCTCTCTCTCTCTCTCTCTCTCTCTCTCTCTCTCTCTCTCGTAGTGCTCTGTCAATTCAATTCAAGGGCTTTATTGGCATGGGAAACATGTGTTAACATTGCCAAAGCAAGTGAGGTAGACAACATACAAAGTGAATATATAAAGTGAAAAACAACAAAAATTAACAGTAAACATTACACATACAGAAGTTTAAAAACAGTAAAGACATTACAAATGTCATATTATATATATATATATAATGTACAAATAGTTAAAGGACACAAGATAAAATGAATAAGCATAAATATGGGTTGTATTTACAATGGTGTTTGTTCTTCACTGGTTGCCCTTTTCTCGTGGCAACGGGTCACAAATCTTGCTGCTGTGATGGCACACTGTGGAATTTCACCCAGTAGATATGGGAGTTTTTCAAAATTGGATTTCTTTTCAAATTCTTTGTGGATCTGTGTAATCTGGGGGAAATATGTCTCTCTAATATGGTCATACATTGGGCAGGAGGTTAGGAAGTGCAGCTCAGTTTCCACCTCATTTTGTGGGCAGTGAGCACATAGCCTGTCTTCTCTTGAGAGCCATGTCTGCCTACGGCGGCCTTTCTCAATAGCAAGGCTATGCTCACTGAGTCTGTACATAGTCAAAGCTTTCCTTAATTTTGGGTCAGTCACAGTGGTCAGGTATTCTGCCGCTGTGTACTCTCTGTGTAGGGCCAAATAGCATTCTAGTTTGCTCTGTTTTTTTTGTTAATTCTTTCCAATGTGTTAAGTAATTATCTTTTTGTTTTCTCATGATTTGGTTGGGTCTAATTGTGCTGTTGTCCTGGGGCTCTGTAGGGTGTGTTTGTGAACAGAGCCCCAGGACCAGCTTGCTTAGGGGACTCTTCTCCAGGTTCATCTCTCTGTAGGTGATGGCTTTGTTATGGAAGGTTTGTGAATCGCTTCCTTTTAGGTGGTTGTAGAATTTAACGGCTCTTTTCTGGATTTTGATAATTAGTGGGTATCGGCCTAATTCTGCTCTGCATGCATTATTTGGTGTTTTACGTTGTACACGGAGGATATTTTTGTCTCAATTTGGTGTTTGTCCCATTTTGTGAAGTCTTGGTTGGTGAGCGGACCCCAGACCTCACAACCATAAAGGGCAATGGGCTCTATGACTGCTCTGTCTCTATCTCTCTCTCTCTCTCTCTCTCTCTCTCTCTCTCTGTCTCTCTCTCATAGTGCTCTGTCTCTCTCTCTGCTCTCTCTCTCTCTCTAGTGCTCTCTCTCTCTCTCTCTCTCTCTCTCTCTCTCTCTCTCTCTCTCTCTCTCTCTCTCTCTCTCTCTCTCTCTCTCTCTCTCTCGTAGTGCTCTGTCTCTATCTCTATCTCTCTCTCTCTCTCTCTCTCGTAGTGCTCTGTCTCTCTCTTTCTCTCTCTCTCTCTTGTAGTCCTCTGTCTCTCTCTCTCTCTCTCTCTCTCTCTCTCTCTCTCGTAGTGCTCTCTCTCTCTCTCTCTCTCTCTCTCTCTCTCTCTCTCTCTCTCTCTCTCTCTCTCTCTCTCTCTCTCTCTCTCTCTCGTAGTGCCCTGTCTCTCTCTCTCTCTCTCTCTCTCTCTCTCTCTCTCTCTCTCTCTCTCTTGTAGTGCTCTGTCTCTCTCTCTCTCGTAGTGCTCTGTCTCTCTCTCTTTCTCTCTCTCTCTCGTAGTGCTCTGTCTCTCTCTCTCTCTCTCTCTCTCTCTCTCTATATATATATCTCTCTCTCTCTCTCTCTCTCGTAGTGCTCTCTCTCTCTCTCTCTATATCTCTCTCTCTCGTAGTGCTCTGTCTCTCTCTCTCTATCTCTCTCTCTCTCTTTCTCTCGTAGTGCTCTGTCTCTCTCTCTCTATCTCTCTCTCTCTCTTTCTCTCTCTCGTAGTGCTCTGTCTCTCTCTCTCTCTCTCTCTCTCTCTCTCTCTCTCTCTCTCTCTCTCTCTCTCTCTCTCTCTCTCTCTCTCGTAGTGCTCTGCCTCTCTCAGGTAGTGCTCTGCCTCTCTCTCGAGTAGTGCTCTGTCTCAGTTTCTCTCTGTCTGTGATATGAGGAGTAGTAGTATTGAAGGAGTATTGATCTCAGTCAGTCAGGTTAATCACTGTTTATCTCTCTGTCTGTCTCCACAGCCGCCCTCAGTCTGCCAAGAGCTCCATGGGAAACACCGCGACCAGGAGTAAGGACTGTCATTACATCACTATCATTACATCACTGTCATTAGTACCGCTGACGTTACTACCTCTGACGTTAGTACCGCTGACGTTAGTACCGCTGACGTTAGTACCGCTGACGTTAGTACCGCTGACGTTAGTACCGCTGACGTTACTACCTCTGACGTTAGTACCGCTGACGTTAGTACCTCTGACGTTACTACCTCTGACGTTAGTACCGCTGACGTTAGTACCGCTGACGTTACTACCGCTGACGTTAGTACCGCTGACGTTAGTACCTCTGACGTTAGTACCTCTGACGTTACTACCTCTGACGTTAGTACCGCTGACGTTACTACCGCTGACGTTACTACCGCTGACGTTGTACCGCTGACATTAGTACCGCTGACATTAGTACCGCTGACGTTACTACCTCTGACGTTACTACCTCTGACGTTGTACCGCTGACATTAGTACCGCTGACATTAGTACCGCTGACGTTACTACCGCTGACGTTACTACCGCTGACGTTACTACCTCTGACGTTACTACCGCTGACATTACTACCGCTGACGTTGTACCGCTGACGTTACTACCTCTGACGTTGTACCGCTGACATTAGTACCGCTGACGTTACTACCGCTGACGTTACTACCGCTGACGTTAGTACCGCTGACGTTACTACCGCTGACATTACTACCGCTGACGTTACTACCGCTGACGTTGTACCGCTGACGTTACTACCTCTGACGTTGTACCGCTGACATTAGTACCGCTGACGTTACTACCGCTGACGTTACTACCGCTGACGTTGTACCGCTGACATTAGTACCGCTGACGTTACTACCGCTGACGTTGTACCGCTGACATTAGTACCGCTGACGTTACTACCGCTGACGTTACTACCGCTGACGTTACTACCGCTGACGTTACTACCGCTGACATTAGTACCTCTGACGTTACTACCGCTGACGTTACTACCGCTGACGTTACTACCGCTGACGTTACTACCGCTGACGTTACTACCGCTGACGTTACTACCGCTGACGTTGTACCGCTGACGTTACTACCTCTGACGTTGTACCGCTGACGTTACTACCGCTGACGTTACTACCGCTGACATTAGTACCGCTGACGTTACTACCTCTGACGTTGTACCGCTGACGTTGTACCGCTGACGTTACTACCTCTGACATTAGTACCGCTGACGTTACTACCTCTGACGTTACTACCGCTGTCGTTACTACCGCTGATGTTAGTACCGCTGACGTTACTACCGCTGACGTTGTACCGCTGACGTTACTACCACAGACTGGAGAAAATATCTCAGATCTCTTCTATCAGTTAAATGATCCACAGCTCTGGATATAATCAGAGACCAGAAGATATATTTTTCATAAAGATGTCGATCATGATTTTTCAAGCACAGCAACAATGTCCGTGACATCTACTGTCTGAAATCTATCCAGTATCCATGCACGTTGTAAAGATAGTATGGGAACTGACCCTGTATGTAGTGTCTTACTTTCTGGGGTTCTTCCTAGTTTTATTTCCTGTGAGTTTTGTTTCTACCTTGTGTTATTTGTAGTACTACATTGATATTGATCACGTCATTGTTGGGTTTAGAGTTTGCAAGAAAGGCATTTCACTGTACTTGTGCACGTGACATTCCAACTTGAAATGGGAGTTTGGTTTATAGCTTTCCCTCTTTTCTCGCCCTCTCTTTCCTCTCTCTATACGAAATGCGTTCGGGTAGAGAGCTTGGCTTATAACCATTGTTCCTCTCTCCTCCCTCTCCGTTTCCTCTCCTCCCTCCCTCTCTTCCCTTCACTCCTCTCCCCGAAGCGAAAGCGGCTTCCTCCAGAGGTCCCACCACCCCGGGCTCTCTACAGCGTTCCCGTAGCGACGTGGACGTGAACGCTGCCGCCACCGCTTGTGCCAAGACCAGGATGACTCCCGTGCCCTCCTCGCCGGCCCCCTTCAGCGCTGCCTCCGCTCTGCCACCCGGCTCCTACGCCTCTCTTGGTGAGCCAAAAACATATGTTCTCTGTGTGTGTGTGTGTTCTTATTAAGCAGTAAGGTCCGAGGGGGTGTGGTATATGGCCAGTATACCACAGCTAAGGGCTGTTCTTAGGCACAAGTGCCCGGATACAGCCGTTAACCGCGGTATAGTGATCATACACCACAACACCCTTGGGGCGCCTTATTGCTCTTATAAACTGGTTACCGATGTAAATAGAGCAGTGAAAATAAACTGTTTTGTCATTCCCGTGGTATGCGGTCTGATGTACCACGGCTGTCAGCCATTTCGGCATTCAGGGCTTGAACCACCCCATTTTATAATTCTATTTCTGTGAGCCTCATACCTTCACAGACACTGACTACGGGGGATATAGGACCATAGCATGGAGATTTAACAACAATTTCAATTTAATTTTTCAAAACGTGATGATTAAAATACATCTTAAGGCCTTTCCAAAATCTTGTAAACCCCCCCAGTCTTCCATATGGGGATTATCCTGCTAACTTCTGTTAACCTCTCTCCTGGACTCTCCTGCTCTTGTTTTTGCCCTTAGACAACACACCTGGTAACATTAGACCAGAGGATAAGATGAGATGGCTAACTGTGTGTTTGTTCTTGATGTGTGGGAGCTGGAAGACTTCATCTCTGTCCCCCTTTTGGTCTGTGTAATATACTGCGCCATTATTCACAGTGGTCGTCTTTGTAGTGTGCTCCGTCATTGGATATATACGCTGCTCATCTGTGGAACTCTGCATGGACTGTCTGCATGGTAGAACTACGTTGAACTGGGTCATCAGGACTGGGGTGGGTAGCCAGGGAGAGGAGACCGAGACATTGATTGTGTCCACAAATAGACCTGTCCAACTCACATGGCAGCCTCAGTGTCTGTTGGGTTAATGACTTTTATCGTTGCCTGTTTAACTGTAATTTCATGAAATCCTGTTGTGCTGTACTCTCCTTTTCCCCTGAATGAACCACTGTCCTACCTAGAACAGAATACTGGATTAGACTTGTTGTGAATCATGTTTCTCTATTTGTATCTATTGTTGTGAATGAATATGTTGAGATGGAACATTTGTTATAGAGGATGAGGCATTTGTGACTTGAGATTTCTTGCTTGGACCAGCTTAATAGAGAGTTGAGTGCATGTGTCTGTTGAAATGGCTGGCAGCAACCTGCAAGTATAGACTAGCCAGTGTCTCTGTTTATGTATGAAATCTCTGGCTGTAGGTGATGATGGCTGGTGTCACCAAGCCGGGTGTGTCTGCATTTGAATGGAATCTGTGTCCACGGGAAGTTAAATCTGTTTTCTCCCTCCCCTCTCTCTCTCTATCACTGTCTCTCTCCATCTGTCTGTCTCTCTCTCTCTCTCTCCCTTCCAGGCCGTGTGCGTACCAGGAGAACGAGTTCGGGGAGCGGCGTGGGGGCGAGTCCCTCTGTCACAGACAGTAGGGGGAGAAGTCGAGCCAAAATGGTGTCAGTGTCTCAACGTGAGTGTCTTCTCCCGATATATGGGCAACACGCCGTAAAGAAAAAAGACACATTGTTTCTCTTGATCAGTGTTTCTCTAGATCAGTGTTTCCCTAGATCAGTGTTTACCTAGATCAGTGGTTCTCTAGATCAGTGGTTCTCTAGATCAGTGTTTCTCTAGATCAGTGTTTCTCTAGATCAGTGTTTCTCTAGATCAGTGTTTCCCTAGATCAGAGTTTCTCTAGATCAGAGTTTCTCTAGGTCAGAGTTTCTCTAGGTCAGAGTTTCTCTAGGTCAGAGTTTCTCTAGGTCAGAGTTTCTCTAGGTCAGAGTTTCTCTAGGTCAGTGTTTCTCTAGATCAGTGTTTCTCTAGATCAGTGTTGCTTGATTCTGGTCCTGGGGACCCAAAAGGGTGCACATATTTGTTTTTTGCCCTGCACTACACACCTGATTCCACTAATCAAGTCATCAAACTTTTAATCAGGTGTGTAGTGCAGGGCAAAAACAAATATGTGCACCCTTTTGGGTCCCCAGAATCAAGAATCACCTTTTACACATGTATGTATTTCTCTCCCTTTATAAATACACCATACTATCTCGTGCTGCAGCTGGCAGTCGGTCTGGCTCCCCTGGTCGTCTCCTGAGCCACACATACGGCAGGATCCCCAGGGCAACTGGAGCGACAACGCCAGCAGACAGGAGGCCTAAAGTCCCCCGCAGTCATGGCTGCAGCCGAGACACCAGTCCAGACAGATCAGGCCTGGGTAAGGACCAGGAAGGACAACACACAGATACACTGAAGACAGAAAACAGCCCCTCTACAGCTGTACTCCTCCTCTCCAACCTCTCTGCTCTCTGAACCGCCTCATTTCCTGTCTGTCACTGAATGCAACCTCCTCTCCTCTGTCCTGACTAATTCCACTCCTCTACTCCGCTGGGCTCTCTCTCTCTTTTTCTCTCTCTCTTTCTCTCTCTCTCTCTCTCTCTCTCTCTCTCTCTCTCTCTCTCTCTTCTCTCTCTCTCTCTCTCTCTCTCTCTTCTCTCTCTCTCTGGGCTCTCTCTCTCTCTCTCTTCTCTCTCTCTCTCTCTCTTTCTCTCTCTCTCTCTTTCTCTTCTCTCTCTCTCTCTCTCTCTCTCTTCTCTCTCTCTCTCTTCTCTCTTTCTCTCTTCTCTCTCTCTCTCTCTCTTTCTCTCTCTTTCTCTCTCTTTCTCTCTCTCTCTCTCTCTCTCTCTCTCTCTCTCTCTCTCTCTCTCTCTCTCTCTCTCTCTCTCTCTCTCTCTCTCTCTCTCTCTCTCTCTCTCTCTCTCTCTCTCTCTCTCTCTCTCTCTCTCTCTCTCTCTCTCTCTCTCTCTCTCTGAGTGTGTTGGGCTGTCTGTCTGGCTGTGCATTATAAAGCTCTTTCGTCTTCCTCCTGCTGCTGCTCTCTCTCTCTGTGCCGCCCCCCAAACCACCACCACTATGCTAGCGAGGAGTCGTATCCCCCGGCCCAGCATGAGTCAGGGCTGCAGCAGGGACACCTCTAGGGAGAGCAGCCGGGACACCAGCCCCGCTCGGGGATTCTCTCCTCTGGGTGAGTACGGTATAGTAACATGCCCAGCCCAGAGACCATAGCCACCATGCCCCTCAAATGCTTGGTTGTCCGGGGTCCTGAACCCTGACTAGCCCCTATCTAGAGTAGAACACAAAGGCCATCATCAGACCACAAGGAAACCAACCGAAACCAACCTCTTCTTGCTTCCATCTTCTGCATGCCTTTTACTTGTGTCTTTCAAATGGTTCCTTTTCACCCCTGAGTGACAACCACATTTTCCTCAGCAACCATTTTTTACTAATCATGCCAGAGTTATTGATGACATGGCACGGGATGAGTCGATGCTTAACTTGTGTCCGCGGTCAGCTTATGGACCTGCCATCAGAGCCTTTGTGTCCAACCCCGGGACGCCTCTCAACCTTTTTCCCGCGAATGTTTGCATGAAGCCAGTTAGCGTTGCCACATGGTAGAATTCCTCCTGCTCGGGTTGACAAGTCATGTACTGTATGAGTTGAAGAAGATGAGGTGTCTAACTTCACGTGTGTGTGATATCCTCTCCCGGTTTTCCATCTGTAGCTCGACAGATGGTCAAAACTATCTGTTGATAAGCCACTGGTTTCTAAGGTTACGGTTAGTTTTAGAATAAGCGTTAGGCTAAGGGTGACGTTTAGGGTTAGGATAAGTGTAAGGTTAGGATAAGGGTTAGTAAGTAGTTGGGACTATCCAAGTAAAGTGTCACCCCACTCCCACTGTTCCTCCTCTAGCGTCCAGACGTGTCTCCCGCTCCACCAGTGCTCTCCACTCGGCTGAGTCTGTGGGCCACTCAGGTGACCTGTCCTGCATGTCTCTATTAGACCAGACAGATGGCATGTCAGTGTTCCATCGTGCAGTTCACCTCGATCACCCACAGAGGGCGATGGAGAGTTGAGCATCCTCTTTATTTCAGTTTGGATGCGTCTTATTTTTCAAGTCAATCTGTGTTATTTTGTGTCATTCTGTTTTGTTAGTACACTTTCTTTTATTGGCCCTTATACTGTGCTATAAAATAAAACTTAAATTCATCATATTATTATTTAGTGTTTTCTTCTCTTGAGTTTCTCATGACCTGCTGATGAAATTTGCTTCATTCGTTTTTCCCCCTGTGACTTTACACCCTCTATAATAGGTCGACTGCTTTTCCTTCGTAATACTACTGTGTTACTGTGCTCCTATAATACCACAATACTATTCTAAAAGTACTACAATATCTCTGTTTCCTCCAGAGCGTCTAGGTCTGGCCCACCAGGCCCGTATCTCGGCCTCTGTCAACGCCATGAGGATCCTCAACACCGGGACCGAGGTGGAGGCAGCTGTAGCCGACGCCCTGTTACTAGGAGACGCCAGGAACAACAAGGTGGATGTTTACCCCGGCATGTGTGACTTAGAGTCTCTATCCTCTTTACCATCGGAGTCTCTTGGTGGAACATTTTCTTGGATTCGCATCTATGTGGACTCTTATTTGCCTCTCGAATGTGTAGTCAGTCTTATGGCAGCTTGTTGAACAGGAAGTGTCGTTGGTTTCTCTTCCCTCGGTGGCATGACTTAGTGAGCATGCTGTATGTGCACCTGTATGACCATTTGACCTCTTAACCCTTGACCCCCTCAGCGGCGGCCAGTCAGGCGGCGGTACGAGTCCCCGGGCATCTACTCAGACGACGACGCTAACAGCGACGCCAGCAGCGCCTGCTCTGAGCGCTCGTATGGCTCGCGGAACGGCGGCGCGCCCCACTACATGAGACAGACGGAGGACGTGGCCGAGGTGCTGAACCACTGTGCCAGTTCCAACTGGTCTGAGAGGAAGGAGGGGCTGCTGGGACTACAGAACCTGCTCGTTAGCCAGAGAATTCTCAGGTGGGGTAGAGACCATCTATTTTTGTTTTGAACTTTTGTAATGTCGTGTATTTGAGGCCGTCACTGAGACAACTGTGCTCTAGATACAAATCTGTTTTCTCTGCTACTGCACGGCAAGCGGTACCGGAGCGCCAAGTCCAGGACACAAAGGCACATGTGGCAAATAAAGTTTTGACTTGATTTGAAATCTGGCTGAAACCAAAAGGATTGATCGCCTTACTTTTTTTCCCACTCGTGTGTCTCAGTCGTGTGGAGCTGAAGCGGTTGTGTGAGATCTTCACTAGGATGTTTGCTGACCCACACAGTAAGGTGAGCCCCCAATCGATTCCCCCCCGTGTCTGATATAACCTGTGTTCTGACGGGACGCTAATGTAGTTACTGTACTAACGGTCTGTTTTTGTGTCGCATGGTGGTCTTTGCGGTGGATTTATAACATCAGCGAGTAAGTGTGTTTTTTGGTTTTGTCTGTCACTTTTTAATAGTAATGCAATCGAATCCAACTATTCAGAGTTGATTGGTTAATTATTGATGTTCTGTATGTCGTCCTACTGTAATACTCCTTAACAGTGAAGTAAATATGTATAGCCTATTGTTGACGGGCTGGGTGGTCACTGTGTCAGGTGTTCAGCATGTTTCTGGAGACCCTGGTAGACTTCATCACCCTGCACAGAGAGGACCTGCAGGACTGGCTGTTTGTCCTGCTCACCCAGCTGCTGAAGAAGATGGGAGCTGACCTCCTGGGTTCTGTACAGGCCAAGGTCCAGAAGGCTCTGGACGTCACCAGGTCAGAACTAAAGCCTCATCTCTATTAGCGTTTTCACACAGGTGTTGTTGTTATTTCTTCTTCCCTCCACTTTATTTTTTTCAGCACGATTCCACCCACTATGGTGGATGTGTAACCAGGCCAGCTCAGTACAGCTTGGTTTGGCTTTGCTTGGTAGTGTGAAAAGCCCTTAGATGTTGCTTTTGTCTGTTTGTAGAGTTTCTAGTGCAGGGTTCCCCCCCATGTTAGTCCCCCCATGTTTGTCCCCCATGTTTGTCCCCCCATGTTTGTCCCCCCATGTTAGTCCCCCTGTTTGTCCCCCCATGTTAGTCCCCCCATGTTTGTCCCCCATGTTAGTCCCCCAATGTTTGTCCCCTCATGTTAGTCCCCCCATGTTTGTCCCCCCATGTTTTCTGAGCAATTTATTCATTTTTTTGCATTTTCATTGTTGGACATGTTTTTTAAAAATCAGGTCCAGGTGATTTTAATTTGGGAAATCTGTTCCCAAGTATTTCCACACATAAAAGAAAGATACGTGATAATATACAAATGAGGTTTGAAATTATTATGTTTTTGTCAAATATTATATCGGTTTGGGCTTCTTCCAGTCAATTTGCCATTTACAAATTATTTGTAATTGGGTAGCGGCCCCATGACAATCCGCGCAAGAAAAAAAACGTCCCTTGCCTGAATCTAGTTGCTGATCCCTGTTCTAGTGGATCAATCCCTCCCATCTCATGCCCTTTTCTATTTCTTTTCCTCTCTCTTTCCCAGGGACTCGTTCCCGTTCGACCAGCAGTTTAACATCCTGATGCGTTTCATCGTGGACCAGACCCAGACCCCCAACCTGAAGGTCAAGGTGGCCATCCTGAGGTACATTGAGTGCCTGGCCCGTCAAATGGACCCCGCAGACTTTGTCAACTCCAGCGAGACGCGCCTGGCCGTCTCCCGCATCATCACCTGGACCACGGAACCAAAGAGCTCCGACGTCCGGAAGGTGGGTCGAGTTGTTTTTTTTTGTTTCCATAGCAACAGCGTCAGACTTTCTTTCTTTTTTTGACTTTGTATTTCACAGGGACAATGCACATTAATCAGCATTTCTGTAAATGTCCCAGATTTAACCAGCCGGACAATTTTCAACTGATCAGCCGAAGCTCTAAAATAACTATTGTTTGCTGGCTTTATCCCTTTTTTGGTTGTTTTTATTTTTGTATTTTAAACGGACCATTTCCCCACCCTACCCGTCGGTCGACCCCCAACCCCAGAGCTTCCACCATAGCTGGGCAGGTGAGGAGTTGTCAGGCAGGCCCAGCACCACCGTAGCCTCTCTACCTGGAGAGGGGAACGTGGAGGAGAGGTGCAAGCAGGTAGTAGAGCCCCCCCGACCCATCAGTCAGCTGCACGGTCTGCAGTCTGCCTCACATAACTTCCTCAAGCCTGGGCTCTCTGTCTCTAATCCAACTCCGCCTTGCTGGCAGACACAGAGTTGTTTCTGCTTTATAACTGGGGATGTAAAGGGCAGTGCAGGGGTGGGAATGGGAACTGAAATGGCTCTGAATGAGCCAGAACACTTGTTTCTGCTTTCAAAGTTTTCTTCGTAATGAGTGAATGTTAAAGGGGCAATCAGCAGTTGAAAAGATAACAAGGTGTCGACCCCAACACTGTTTTGCTAAAAAAAAAGATGAGAGATTGGGCTGGAGAAATGCAACCACTCTCAAATTCATAGACCGAGCTGGGGATGCAAGGACTAACCATCCATGATATCAAAATTATAGTTTTAACTGTGTTTTGAGGCTATACCGTGTTTGTTTTAAGTTTACTTTGTTTACAAACAATGGAGTTATACAAGCTAATATTTGGGTACTTATAAGTCAAACCGTTTATGTCACAACTGCAGATTGCCCCTTTATGCGACGGGGTGGTAATGGGCAACACAATGGCTCTGAATGTGCGGTAATATTGTGTTTTTCTAATAGCCTGTGCTGCTGTTACTTGTTACTCATAGTTCTTGTTTATCTGCAGTGACCAGGTTTGGTTGACCAACATGCATGGAATTTCACCCGAGAGCATTGCGATGCTGGTTCTTGAACTGGTTTACAAGAACTGACATTGGTTCTAACTCGCCTGACTAACTGAATGCTAGCCGAACCTCAACAAATGTGTGCTTCTGTATTTCCGTTCGGTGCATATGGATCATGTGTTCGCCAGAACGTTGACTGATGTGACTCGTGGTTCCGTGAGAGCAGAATGGGCTTGTCGAATGTTCCCTCTCTTCTCTAAGGGCCAAACATTACCTTGATAGGCACTTCACTGTTGCGTGATATCGCATATCACTGTTAGTGGAGGAAAAGTGAACGCCCTCTTTGATAACCTCTAACCTTTGACCTCCAGGCGGCCCAGGTGGTTCTGATCGCCTTGTTTGAGCTGAACACCCCAGAGTTCACCATGCTGCTGGGGGCCCTGCCCAAGACCTTCCAGGACGGAGCCACTAAACTGCTGCATAGCCACCTGCGGAACTCCAGCAACACCGGAGTGGTAAGACCTGACTCTGACGTTCACGCCTAGTCAACGTCATCGAGAGGATGAGACTGAGCAGGGCTAAAATGGCTGGATCCCAAATATCTACTCACCACGAGAAGAAGAGTAGGGAATTTGCTCAGGAAGGTCCTCTTCTCAATGGCACCGTTAGCCATCAACATAAACCTTGCTTGCTGTAACATGGACAATTGTAATCTAAACATACTGGTATAGCATCAAATGATTAAGCAATAAAGACAGAGGAGGTGTGGTATATGGCCAATATACCACGGCTAAGGGCTGTTCTTAGAGTGCCTGGATACAGCCCTTAGCCGTGTTATATTGGCCATGTACCACAAACCCTGAGGTGCCTTATTGCTATTTATAAACTGGTTACCAACGTAATTAGAGCAGTAAAATAAATGTTTTGTCGTACCCGTGGTATACGGTCTGATATACTACGGCTGTCTGCCAATCAGCATTCAGGGCTCGAACCACCCAGTTTATAATGTACTGTACCTGCTCCGATTCTGTGTGATCCGCAGGCTTCTCCCAGTAGCACCATGGGACGGACTCCTCCCCCGCCTCGCCACCCCAGCAGTCGCAGCAGCCCCCTCACCTCTCCCACCAACTGCTCCCGTGGGGGCGCGCTCTCTCCCAGGTAGGTCTGACGTCGTAACCTTTTAATACCTGGTCCCCAACACACCGTAGAAGTTGGTTACATCACTACTAACTTAACTAACGACAACAAGTAGTCCGCCCCCCCCCCGCTCGGCTCTGATCCCTCCTCACGTCTCTCTTTTTCTCCCTCGCGCCTCTATCCCCCCTTTTCTTTCCCTCCTTCCCTCCCTTGCCGTGCTCTGGGCACACTACAGTCGGCTATGGGGTTGGAGTGCCGATGGCCTGTCAAAGTACCCCCCTCCCTTCCCTTCTCCTCTCTCCTCCACCCCTGCTGCCCCCTCCCTGAAGACCCTACGAAGTGCTTACTCTCCCAGGTACATTGTCACATAGCTGTGTCATCCTTGATTTGTCCCTAACCCACGGTCTCTTTTGTTTTTCCTTTCATTTCATTCTTTAATTTTTCTTTTCATTCCGCAGCAGCAATCTGTGCTCTCATGTGTCCACATTTCGGGGGATTCACCACATTAACACCTTGACTCCCCAGTCTGTTCCACTCTGTCTCTGTCAACGCCTGTTATGCACGGTTGATCTTTTACATGAGAAACTGCTTGAAATGACATCTTTACGTACTAGGGGAAATAAAATGGCGTCGTTTCAACCAGTTTTTCCCCCCCGCTTTTGCCCACTGGGCAGATGTCTTCTTCCTGTGGTGGTGATGTAAGTGTCATACTTGATTAATAACCCTCCCCTCCCGGTGTGACCTGAAGCATGTTGGAGTACGACACAGAGAACCTGAACACCGATCAGATTTATAGCTCCCTGCGAGGCGTCACTGAGGCCATCCAGAACTTCAGCTTCCGCAGTCAGGAGGACCTCATGGAGCCGAGCAGAGGCAAGAGAGAGGACACGGTGAGGGGCTTTGGCAATTCCCTAATATTCTCCACTCACTCACTCACTCACTCACTCACTCACTCACTCACTCACTCACTCACTCACTCACTCACTCACTCACTCACTCACTCACTCACTCACTCACTCACTCACTCACTCACTCACTCACTCACTCACTCACTCACTCCCGCTCATTGATTTACAATATTTGGGTTGGTGTTAGAATGGACTAGAGGGAGTGTCTTCCCACAGCCCATTCCTTTTAAATCCAGAGGGGGAAGTGAACAAGTGCACTTGTTTGGCAAATGTTCTCTCTGGTGAATATTTGTATCTTCTCTAGAATGGACATATGTTTAGTTATTTTTATAAAACTCTACGTTTGTTATGTTACGTTTTAACAATAGTCTTGTTTCTCCTCAGCCGGGTGTTGGAACAGCATCACACATCACTGGTGCCGACGTGGTGGAGGGGCCCGGGGGTCGCACGGCCCTGGACAACAAGACCTCCCTACTCAACACCCCCTCCCCGCGTTCCTTCTCCGGGCCCCGGGGCCGCGACTACAACCCCTACAACTACACAGACACTATCAGCGCCTACGACAAGGCTGCCCTGAAAGAGACGGTGTACGAGGACGACGTGGAGCAGCTTCGAGATGGTGAGGCTGTCTCAAGGGTCTGAAATGGCACCTTTTGTTCCCTATGTAGTGCACTACTTTTGACCACCCTATTCCTTACGTAGCTCTGGTCAAAAGTAGTGAGCTATATAGGGATAGGGTGCCATTTTGGATGGTCATAAAACATTTTAAGCAATAAGGCCCAGGTGTCGTATATAACACAAACCACGCAGGTGCCTTATTGGTATTATAAACTGGTCACCAACATCATTAGAGCAGTAAAAATACATGTTTTGTCATACCCGTGCTGTACGGTTGTCAGCCAATCAGCATTTAGGGCTTGGACCACCCTCTTTATAATAGGCTATATATTAGCTGTAAGGTAAGACTCCCCCACCCCCCTCTCAACCCTCTTCCTCGCAGGCCGCCAAGAGTGTGGTGGAGAAAACAAGATGCTGCACACCAAGAACAGTTCCCCTGCGGAGCAGCTGGAACTGGTGATTGATTTAATTCATTTAACAACAATCTTTTCAGTGTTTTACTATAGCTACATAATAACACTATGAAGTCACGGCCATGGAGATCCTATCAAATTCCATTTAGTGATCTATATGTAATTCAGCGGTCACTGACTAATATCTATTGTGGTCGTCGAAAGGCGGGTGAGCTGCTGAAGGAGCTGTCTAACCCCAGTGAGAGGCCAGAGGAGAGGAGAGGAGCCCTGGTGGAGCTGCTGAAGATAGCCCGGGAGGACAGCCTGGCAGTGTGGGAGGAACACTTCAAAACCATGCTGCTCCTGCTGCTGGAGACCCTGTCAGACCAAGATGTAAGGACTCTGGAGGAAATGATAAATGGATGGATGGATGGATGGATGGAGAGATAAAGTAAACTCCTGTCCTGGGAGCAATGCCACAATCTGATGTTTTAATCCATTGTTTTTCATTCCACTGTCTCTGAATGGTTGGTTCTGAGCATGTCGTGTCCTTTTCCCCCAACCTGCAGCACACCATCCGGGCCCTGGCACTACGAGTGCTGAAGGAAATCTTACGTAACCAGCCAGCCCGCTTCAAGAACTATGCAGAGCTCACCATCATGAAGACTCTGGAGGCACACAAAGACTCCCACAAAGAGGTAGCGCTCACTCGCTGTCTCTGTTTATGAGGCTCTGCTTTAGAGGACATTCTAAGTCTACACATCTTGAGTTAATAGCCTCGCCTGTACCAGTCAAAAGTCTTAGAACACCTACTCATTCAAGGGTTTTTCTTTATTTTTGCTATTTTCTACATTGTAGTATAATAGTGAAGACATCCAAACTATGAAATAACACATATGGAATCATGTAGTAATGAAAATGGTGTTATATTATATATGTGATATTCTTCAAAGTAGCCACCCTTTGCCTTGATGACAGCTTTGCACACTCTTGGCATTCTCTCAACCAGCTTAAGGAGGAATGCTTTTCCAACAGTCTTGAGGGAGTTCCCACATATGCTGAGCTGCTTTTCCTTCACTCTGTGGTCCAATTTATTCCAAACCATCTCAATTGGGTTGAGGTTGGGTGATTGTGGAGGCCAGGTCATCTGACGCAGCACTCCATCACTCTCCTTCTTGGTCAAATACCCCTTACACAGTCTGGAGGTGTGTTTTGGGTCATTGTCCTGTTGAAAAACAAATGAATAAGCGCAGACCAGATGGGATGGGGTATCGCTGCAGAATGCTGTTTTAGCCATGCTGGTTAAGTGTGCCTTGAATTCTAAATAAATCACCAGCAAAGCATCCCCACACCATCACACCTCCTCCTCCATGCTTCACGGTGGGAACCACACATGTGGAGATCATCCGTTCAACTACTCTGCGTCTCATGAAGACACAGTGGCTGGAACCGAAAATCTCAAATTTGGACTCATCAGACCAATGGACAGATTTCCACTTGTCTAATGTCCATTGCTTGTGTTTCTTGGCCCAAGCAAGTATTTTCTTCTTATTGGTGTCCTTTAGTAGTGGTTTCTTTGCAGAAGTTCGACCATGAAGGCCTGATTCTCCTCTGAACGGTTGATGTTGAGATGTTTCTGCTACTTGAACTCTGTGAAGCATTCATTTACGCTGCAATTTGTGAGGCTGGTAACTCTAATGAACTTATCCTCTGCAGCAGAGGTAACTCTGGGTCTTCCTATCCTGTGGCGGTCCTCATGAGAGCCAGTTCCATCGTAGCGCTTGATTGTTTTTGCAACTGCACTTGAAGAAACTTTAAAAGTTCTTGAAATTTTACGTATTAACTGACCTTCGTGTCTTAAAGTTATGATGGACTGTCATTTCTCCTTGCTTATTTCAGCTGTTCTTGACATAATATGGACTTGGTATTTTACCAAATAGGGCTTTCTTCTGTATACCACCCCTATCTTGTCACAACACAACTGATTGGCTCAAGAAATTCCACAAATGAGCTTTTAACAAGGCACACCTGTTAATTGAAATGCATTCCAGGTGACTACCTCATGAAGCTTGTTGAGAGAAGGCCAAGAGTGTGCAAAGCTGTCATCAAGGCAAAGGGTGGCTACTTTGAAGAATCTCAAATATAAAATCTAGTTTGATTTGTTTAACACTTTTTCGGTTACTACATGTGTTATTTCATAGTTCTTCGGTCTTCACTAATATTCTACAATGTTGAAAATAGTCAAAATAAAGAAAAACCCTTGAATATGTAGGTCTGTCCAAACTTTTGACTGGTACTCTACATGTACCCTTCTCAGCTAATAAACCAAAATGAATCCATTCCATGATCAACCATTTCACCCTCCTCATTCTACCCTTCCCTCTCTACCCAGGTTGTGCGGGCAGCAGAGGAGTCAGCCTCCACCCTGGCCGGCTCCATCCACCCAGAGCAGTGTATCAAGGTGCTGTGTCCCATCGTTCAGACAGCTGACTACCCCATCAACCTGGCTTCCATCAAGATGCAGACCAAGGTGATCGAACGCATCACCAAGGAGTCCCTGCACCAGCTGCTGCCTGACATCATACCAGGACTACTGCAGGTAAAAAGGGCTTTATAGGTCAAGTTGAATGATTGGTTAGTCCATTGGTTGATTTGTTGATGTGCTTACTGATTAGTTGACACAGAATAGAAGCACTTGAAATGTATCTACTTCAAATAGAAGCACTTGATATGCATCTACTTCAAATAGAAGCACTTGATATGCATCTACTTCAAATAGAAGCACTTGAAATGTATCTACTTCAAATAGAAGCACTTGATATGCATCTACTTCAAATAGAAGCACTTGAAATGTATCTACTTTAAATAGAAGCACTTGATATGCATCTACTTCCAGTAAAGTGTTGATGCTTGGGGTTTAGTTACATAAGATAATGACTTTCTGTCCTTGGGATTATGCCACACTGTCTAGACACTGAGTATATACAAAACATTAAGGACACCTGCTCTTTCCATGATATAGACTGACCAGGTGAATGCTATGATCCCTTATTGATGTCACCTGTTGAATCCACTTCAATCCGTGTAGATGAAGGGGAAGAGGCAGGTTGTAGAAGGAATGTTAAGCCATGGATTGTGTATGTGCGCCATTCAGAGGGTGAAGGGACAAGTCAAAAATATTGAAGTGCCTTTGAACAGGGTACGGTAGTAGGCGCACCGGTTTGTGTCAAGAACTGCAACGCTGCTGGGTTTTTCACACTCAACAGTTTTCCATGTGTATCAAGAATGGTCCACCACCCAAAGGACATCAAGCCAACTTTACACAACTGTGGGAAGCATTGGAGTCAACATGGGCCAGCATCCCTGTGAAACGCTTTCGAGACCTTGTAGAGTCCATGCCCTGACGCAAAGGGTGGGGGGCTGAAACTCAATATTAGGAAGGTGTTGCTAATGTTTGCTGTACTCGGTGTATGTCTAATATTGTTCTGATGTCTCTCTGTACAGGGGTATGACAACACAGAGAGCAGTGTGAGGAAGGCCAGTGTGTTCTGTCTGGTTGCTGTCTACTCTGTCATCGGTGAAGAGCTGAAGCCCTACCTGGCCCAGCTAACAGGAAGCAAGGTACGCTACTCTCTCATCTCAGCACCCTGTCTGGGTCGGTCTCAAATGGCACCCTATTCCTTATGTAGTGCACTAGGAAATAGGGTGCTATTTGGGATTCGGCCAATGTCTTCTTCTTTTTTTCAAGATCTACTGGTCGCAGAATGTTTTTCAAGATCTTGAATCGTCTTGTTGGGATGTGTTGGTTTCATTCAGCGTCTTTACTATCCCATCAGATGAAGCTGCTGAACTTGTACATAAAGAGAGCCCAGACGTCCACCAGCAACAGCAGCAGCTCTTCAGACATCTCCTCATACTAATGAACATGGCCCTCCGGCTTCATCCATGTGTGTGCAGGTACATACAGTACAGGGTTATGTTCATAGGGCACCAAACGGTGCAAAACAGAATGAAACAGGAAGGGACTACCTGGACTACCTGGACTACTGGTCCAATAAGAAACACTAATTTTCTTTTCTTTTTACCGTTTTGAAATATTTTCCATGGCGTGCCCTAATGAACGTGACCCAGATAGGGAAACAGTTGTGCCTCAATCTTTCTTTCCAGACCTCCTTGTGGTTTAATGTATTCTAATAAAGGCTGTAGGCTGTTCCTTGTTGGGAAACCCTATTGCCTGTTGCAATCAGTATTTTATTTCCTTCTGTTTTGTCGTCTTGTAAATACGTTTATTCCACCTTTTTTTATTAAGATACGAATGCGACACTACTTCAGACCTAGTCGAATGAATGTAAAGAGCTTTGAATGAAACCGGAGTCCTTTTTAAACCGTCTGAAAGGATTTCATGTTGATGGAAGCAGAGTGTCGCTCTGCACACGGCCGCCTCATTGCCTCTGTTCCTACTCGCGATGGACAGATGGGCTTATTTGGAAACGTGCTATTTGTAAAGGGGCAGTTTAAAAATGGAGATTTTGATAGTAATTGTTCTGTAGTATTTGCAGTCTGAAGAATTTGTTCTTATATGCTATGTTTTTATTAAGCCTGTATTTTAAAGAATAATCCTTGTGAAGCGGTAGAATTTCTTAGTGAGAATCTAAAAAAAATGTTCATTTCCATTAGTGGGAGAAGATCATTTGGCTGGCCAATGATTAGTACATGCAGTGAATAAGCCTCTGTAAACTGCTTCTGTGTGTAACACCTGTGTTTTGACTGTGGTTTGGGCCCAACAACTAGTGAAGGAATGTTTTCCTTTTTCACAAGGATTACAGTCTCACCCTTCATACATTATTATTATGGAAGGGGAGTTATTGGTTGAGTTGGTGGCGTTTGAGTCTGCTGTTCTTTGTGCTTTAACATTCGGGCCACGTTGTAATGAGTCAAAACTACTGGGATCTGAAGTATTCTTGCAAATGTAAGAGTCCTAGAATTTTCAAATGTGAAATATTTAGTCTAAAATCGAAATATGGGCAGTACCTATTCGTCACATAGTAGAGAGACAATGACAATCTGACGGATTAGTCGATGATCTAAGGACATTTTAAGTGCCAGTGCAAATATTATTATTTTTTACAATTTAAAGACAGGGGGAAAAAAATATGTATTTTAAATTGAATCCAGCAATAATGAATTAGTTACAAAAAATCCAACTACTTGGATAAACTTCTTTGTCAAAGCACTGTAAATGACCATTGTAAGTGAACCATCCTTGTTTGAAATGTATAGATGTCATTTTTATGCGCACCTATGAAATGTTACTGCTGCTTTCGAAATACTAATCATGGCGTTAAACCTCATGTATTTTACTCTCCTTATTATGAAGGTTAAAGGTACAGTTGTTTCGGTTAGAACAAGAATTCAGAGTTGGGGTCAATTCCATTTATATTCAGTCCATTCAGAAATTCCAATTCCCAATTTTCCTCAATGATTGTCTATGGGGATAAAAATGAAATTGCAATTTCAGTTTACTTCCTGATTTGATTGAAAGGAATTGAGCCCATCCCTTGTTAAAAGTCCAGATAAAGGTGGCGTGTTACTGAGAACACTATCGGGCCTTACTGTTTCTGTAGTACAGTTTCACTACATTGACTGTTAAAATGTACTGTAACAGTGCACAATGTTTCTCTATTTCTCAAATGTGAGAACTCAGCAATTTTATCAGCTATGGCTATGACCAAGTACAAAATGTTGTCAAATACAAAACACAGTATTTCTTTTGTTAGACTTGCCTGTTGCAATTGAATCAAAAAAGAAACTCAAAACGAGTGTTTTGTACAGTACTTTTAATCATTGATTCACAGACTTGTTATAAAAAGAGAGTCCGAGAGAGACCTCGTTTGCATGCGAGGGAACATGCAATATTATACCCAGCAACCTCCATGATTAACTAACATTCCCAACTGCGACTTTATGTTGAAGAAACGTTGCTTCTAATCTATGAATGTCTGGTCAGCTTGTATTATATAACACACACACACTATTGATATCCATCACAGCTACCAAGCTAGGGCTGATTTAACAGACCAAACATTGTATACTATACTGTAATTGTATGCTGTGTGCACACACTGGCCTGTATCAAAAACCAAACCCTATTATCCTCAAGCCATGTATCTTGAGTGTGTATTTGCTTGTGCCTTGTTTTAGTTTTTTTTTTACAGTATACCTGCAATATTAATCCATACTAATAGCTTCTGAATACTGCTTTTGAATTGTTTTGTTTTTTTGCCCCTATTTCGAAATGCTGTATTATACATCATGAATTAGACGGGAAAGGTGTTGCGTCGAAGACCAAGGTTATGTCCCAAGTGGCACCCGATTCCCTACCCTTGTCGGACCCGGTCAAAAGTAGTGCCCTATATAGGGCATAAGGTTCCATTTGGGATGCATCCCAAGGCTGCTGTAAATAAAGCCAATATGGCAGTATTTTCCCACAAATGTAATATTGGCTTGGCTGTTCTATTCCTTGTGAACCACTTACAGTGCTTCTTCTGTTTAGCTTCAGTCATTGTTTTACCCCTCCCGTACCTATATTTATATGCCGTCTGTTCTATTTTCTGTGTGTTATGACTGCTGTACATATTTCATGTTTTGTTCACTTCTTTCACCCGTGATTGAATTTGTTGAAATTTAAACTTGAAATAAACCGGCTTCAGTCCCTGTCCGAAGCATGTAATCACATGTGTTGTATATTTGAAGTATAAATTGAGAGCAGATATACAGTATCTTCCCGAGAATGTGGGAGGGAAAAAAATCTCCTGCAGGACATGGGAATAGCAGCAGATGGCGCTCTTTGCATTTTGTTGAGAGGGAAAAAGCATCCTCTGTGTATTTATTTAATATATATTTTTTAAAATAATTTTGGCTGCAAAAGTAGGCTACCACGGTCCTCTGCCCTCTCTGCTTCTCACCGCGTTCCTTCCATTGAAAACGAATGGGAAGCGGCGTTTCACCGCGCGGCACCGCGTGCCATTGTACACGGCATTAGAGGAGGCAAACTGAAAGTTGAATTGAACAGTTATTAGCTGTCCTGCTGCTCTTATGGGCTCACAGGTGCACCGTAGCCTTCCCCAATCAGGGGTAGGATAGAGGGCACAGACCATTACACTAGGGATGTGGTGGATCAGCAATGAGACCGCAGACGCTCATTTGTCACTGCCTCATCCTTGGTTTGTGTGCGTTCTCCAGTCATCTGAAGACTCACCAATAAAGAGTGGAAAAAACACTATCGCCACCTGCATCATTAGTGATAAAATAAAATAAAAGTGTTAGTAGGTTGGCCAGCTTTGAAGTGGATTCCCTGTATTGTTTGTTACAATCAGCAGCATATGATTAAATTAACATTGGGGCAAATGTGTGACCACTGAGACATCCAGGTTTTATACCAGTTTTAACTAGGCATTCACCCAAGACTCCAAAAAGGTCCTTTTTCAATTTGAGATCAAAAGCTGAAGGAGAAACGGTGCAGTAGCTACGGTGCGTGGCCTGTCAGGCAGCTACCTCGTCTCCACCGTCCTTAATAACCTAAAACAGTCTCATTAAGGCCGGTATCTCTCTGCGGTGGCCGCGTCTCATCTCCGACACGCCGCCACCAAGGTCTGCTCTACTCGGCTCTATTAGTATTCACACGCTGTTGAAATTAATTTTATTAAAGCCCCTTCCATTTCCACTGCCCGGCCAACCCCCCTTCTGTTTAAAGATCTTTATGGTGTATGATTAGCACACATGTCCCCAAGCATGCAGGGGAGTGGCGGCTGGGTCGGGAGGTCGCCATAATGAAAGAAAACAACTTCATTGTGAGATGACTAGGCCATAAATCATCGGCCATTTTCTATAAATCACGGCAGATGGCAGGGAGCGGTGTGGGGACTCATGGGAGCTCGTATGCCCCTGTGCATGATGGGAATGGTGGTAGCATTACCGCGGCAGCAGACGCTGGCAGACTAAGAGGTCAGTGAGGAGAGGAAGACAGTGGGGCAGAGCAGGCAGTGGGGGAGAGAGGAGAGGTTTCCTTCCTGCTGTGTGTGTGTGTGTGTGTGTGTGTGTGTGTGTGTGTGTGTGTGTGTGTGTGTGTGTGTGTGTGTGTGTGTGTGTGTGTGTGTGACTGCACTACCGTACCTGCCTGATGAGCAGCAGGACCCCGGAGGTCTCGGTAACAGCACCTCTCCAGGCTGCCCTCCGTTTAACGTGTCTAATCTGCCTGTTTAATATGGAAGGGCCCTCATCAGGCCCCTGGCTTAGTCCCCCAGCTGTAGAGAGCAGATCAGCACCAGTGTCAAACTGACACTAGATGTCTGCTGATCTGGGAATCCAGGAGGTGGATTTCTCTTTTTTATTATTCAGGATGATAAGAAACTGGAACAAAGTAGGATTCAGGGATTGATGTGATAGTCAGTGTTTTAAGCAGTCTGAACACACCACATGTCATGTCATTTCAAGCCAGCAGAGAGCCACTTCTAGTTACAAGGATATTCTGTATAAAATAATTCAATCTGATGATAAAAAAACAAAACAAGAACACCTTACAAACACTCTAATTCAATGCCTGTTAATGATTGTATCCCTTCTGAAGATGTGTGATGTGAAATATACAGTACCATTCAAAAGGTTGGACACACCTACATTCAAAAGGTTGGACACACCTACTCATTCAAGGGTTTCTCTTTAATTGGACTATTTTCTATGTTGTATAATAATATAATAATAGTGAAGATGTCAAAACTATGAAATAACACACATGGAATCATGTAGTAACCAAAAAAGTGTTAAAACAAATCAAAATATATTTTATAGTTGAGATTCTTCAAAGTAGCCACCCTTTGCCTTGATGACAGCTTTGCACACAAAAAAAAAAAACTCTTCAATGAGTATGTGTGTCAACTTTTGACTGGTATTGTATATGTTTTTAAAGTAGTGATTACACTATAATCAATCTAATCACTGTATGTATAGTAAATGTCTTAAAGGCCTTCTGGACAAATTTGTTCGTGACTTAAAGCTGTTCCATGTGTGTCCACTAGAGAGAGCTCAAGGGCTGCTAAATTGAACTAGACTGCTCTAAGTTGACAACACTTCAACCTGTTGAACATGCATTCTACAATGGATCAACACCATTTCATACATAGGCTATAGAATATGTTTTTGTTATTCTGTCTGTATAATGTTCTCTCAATTTACAGTGAGCACTTCGAAGTAGATTATAAACTCAGCAAAAAAAAGAAACGTCCTCTCACTGTCAACCGCGTTTATTTTCAGCAAATTTAACAGATGTAAATATTTGTATGAACAGAACAAGATTCAACAACTGAGACATAAACTGAACAAGTTCCACAGACATGTGACTAACAGAAATGGAATAATGTGTCCCTGGACAGAGGGGGGGTCAAAATCAAAAGTAACAGTCGGTATCTGGTGTGGCCACCAGCTGCATTAAGT